>NC_090725.1:315698068-315713068 GCF_036898095.1 Palaemon carinicauda | reverse complement strand
ACTGGAGTCACAAACTTAAAATTAAGTTTATTTTTACTTTAATTTTAGAGTATTAATTAAACCTCTTTTTTATTGGGATTTCAGATTCAGATTTCCTTATTTCTCTTTTGTGTTTCTGATATTTTAGAATTATATATACCTTTAATCTCGAAAGCCTTATATAAACATCACATTTAGCTATCGAATGCCATCAAAAACTGAAATATTTGGTTGTTATTCACAAATTTTATGAAAAATATCATTTTGATTTATCAAAATTATCATCTTATTCATTTATCAATAAGATTATGACCTATGAAATTACCCTTTAAAACCCACATTTTGCTAATTGCATATCAGCTCCAACCACGTAAACCCCTAAGAGTTTGGGTCGTCACAAGCACCTTGTTATTTTTCTGACATATTTTTCTAGAGTTATCTTTATCTACGTTAGTACTTTCACTATGTCATATGTAATACATAGTATATCTTTCAATACACCAGTCCACTTGAAGAAATAAGACGAAACTAGTCAGAGCTCACTCTATATTTTCATTTTCTCTGTGGATCTTTTAAATCTGAGCATCACATTCTCTGTGAGTTTTATCCCTACATCAGGAATGGTTTATTTGCAGAGATGTTTTAGGATCGCATTCTCTTGCAGTCATCAACCACAGTTACCGACGAATGGGCCTAACCTTTGACTTACAGTCCAAGTGTAAGGTAGCAATTTCCACAATTATTGGCAGTGGGACTAGTCTTTTCCTAAAATGAAAGATTATAAGGCATCAGCTGTCCTTTTAGTCGTTTCCTATGACAAGCAGGACCTACGGTGCTAGTATTCTTCCACACGCACCACAGGGCACTTATGTATGTATATATATATATATATATATATATATATATATATATATATATATATATATATATATATATATATATATATATATATATATATATATATATATTGTAGGGTAAAGGGGTCTTCTTTGTGGGTTATTTAGTACTCGTCGACATTTTTGGTTTGTTTATTGTCGAGTGTCACTGGAAAAATTAAATACAATGAGAAATTCATATGGACAATTCTTCAATTAATAAAAACTAAACATATAAAAAATAAGAAATTAAAAAAAAAATCAACAAAAGTAAAATCATAATGATTAATAAAAAAAACATATTTAAAGAAAACCCTATTCTCTACACATTTCAAACAACATTATTGGAAACCTCTATTGCTATAATCTCGTTAATTGTGATTCCTTTGTATTCTATTTCTTGCATGTTACACATTTTTATTAATATTTCCAATAAAGGCCTCTAGTATAATAACTCGATTACAAAATTCGTAATACTAGGTGGGTGAATCCCTTGGTTCTGCTATATCAACTCTATAGAAATAAGCACTAAGCATTAATAGACATCATTAAGTCATGAGAGAATTTCACTAAATAGTTATTCGATGTGTGACATATTTTATCTAGCTTAATCCCTTACGAACTCTATTTTCCCTCCTTAAATTGTAAAGACCTCTTGATAACATCTCTTACTTACAATTTTGTTTGTGTCCACCGTAAAGACCGTCCACCTCTCTCCCCTAAATGGGCCCTGGGTATGTTCCTGCCGAGGGTACGCGACCGTTAGGACAAACCTACCCCTCACTTTATCTCATGTTTCTATATTTCATCATATTAACATCCCTTAAGCTATTGTTATTTAAACAGCAACCCTGACAACCCTTTTTTTGTCTCTAACTCTAAGAACAATGTGATTCTTACCTTATATTATAATTCCATCTTAAAGTCGTCGATGTCAATTCTCTCAAAACACGTCTGCTCTCAATGGTTACCCTGCGATCAAGAACAACCTGTCGCTTTCCCAAGTGCTTGAAGAGGGGTATGGCGGGAGATAGCTGAATGGTTCTTTTGTTTTCTTTGTTACTAACATATAAAAGGTGTCCCCAAAATTATTGTTTCTGACTAAAACTTCCTCATTTTAATTTTCTTATTATTTTATAACGTGTACGCCTCTATTAGTGACCGAAATTTAATTACAAATTTTGGATTTACCACGAATAGTCATTCAAAGTTGCGCGGGGAAAAGGTGAAATTTCCCTGAGTGAAATTTTCCCTGCATGAGACTTCCCTGCGTTTACACCCGCCCCTTTGAAACCTCTTGAGCACAAGGGGGTTCAACGCCTTATCGCTCTGTAACGCCCATTAGATCCGTCTCCTCCTCTAAAATTAAAATAAGTTTCGACAGCGGTCTGTCGTATTCCTTTCCCTCTCTCCTGACAGTCACCGTCCTCACCAAACTATCTTTCCCTACTTTGGTCTGCACTACTCTAGCCAATGGCCAATGGCAGCGTGCTTCATTCTCTTTGACCATAAGGACTACGTTTCCCACCCTGACGTTTCGTCGCTCTTTGAGCCATTTCTGTCTCTTCTGCAGACCCAGTAGGTACTCACGTTTCCAACAGGCCCAGAACTGCTCGACCATATGCTGCACCTGCTTCCATCTTTGCTTAGAGTGACCACCTATTGCAACGTCGCAGCCTACAGGCGAATCTCCCATGTTTAAAAGCTTGTTCGGTGTGAGTGGAACCGGGTCTCTATTGTCTGAGGTGACGACAGTAAGGGGTTTGCTGTTAACCGTTGCCTCCACTTCACAAAAGAGCGTACACAGCCCTTCATAATCCAATCTCTGTTTCCCCAAGACTATATCTAAGACCATCCTCACGGTACCTATCAACCGCTCCCATGCTCCTCCAAAATGTGAGGCGCCAGGAGGATTGAGAATAAATTCCACCCCACACCCGAGCAACTCATTGCGCACCTTGTTTCCTGCTAAGAACTCATAACTGGAGTCGAGAACTTTCCGCGATCCCACAATATTAGTGCCGCAGTCGCATCTAACTGTCTTGACCTGACCACGACGAGCCAAAAACCTCCTGAAGGCACTAATGAATGAATCTGATGTGAGATTCGAGGCCACCTGCAAGTGTATGGCCCTCATGTTCAAACAAGTGAATATAACTCCCCAATGCTTCATCTGTGCCCTTCCTCGTTTTACGAAGAATGGCCCAAAAAAGTCAATCCGGTGCGATAAAATGGGGGTTTCCCCGACTGCACTCGATCGGGTGGTAGATCGGCCATTAGCTGCTCGATGGCTTTTCCGTGCGCCCTGCGACACCTGACACATCTACTCAGCATGCGTCGCACTGCTGCATGGCCATTAATTACCCAAAATTTCTCCCTCACCTGGCTCAAAACATGCATTACACCCATATGGTTAGAATGCTCATGATAATACTGGATCACCATGTCTGTCAAGTGTCCCTTATACGACAAAATAATTGGATGCCTTTCGCTTGGAGAGATATTTGGCAAAGATAACCTACCTCCAATGCACAGAAGCCCATTTCTCAGGATTGGTTTCAACCTTCTTAGGGAGCTAGAGGCCCTAATAGTTCCTCCCTTCTCGAGGCTCTCTATCTCTAACTCGTAATCAACACGCTGTGTTACCTGCACTACCACCGTTTCCGCCAAGCTAATAATTTCGGTGGACAGATGCACACCTAGCTCGCTGAGCAGCTGCCAGTGTTAATAAATAATGTACCTAGAAAATAGCAACAACCAACCCAACGCTCTAAGGAGCTTGATCCGACTAGAATAGTGGTGGATGATTTTATACATACCTGTTTGCCTTATGTCCATCCCAATCCTGAAACTAATTATTTGGTAGCCTCTAGTTCCTGTTGGTCGTATCTCACGCTTAACCTCCAATCCCTCCACACCATCTGACATTTGAGCTGGCTCAGTTGGCCAGAAACACTCCTCTTTCAACAGAAACTCCAGACCTTTTTTCCACCTTTCAGACTGCTTGGAACGTGTTGCATTGTCTGCTGGGTTCTCCCCAGAGTTAATGTACCTCCACTCTTTCTGATCACTGCCCTCCCTTATCATAGAGACACGGTTTGCCACAAATGTCTGGTATCTGGCCTGATCGTTCGTAATATAGCGCAAGATGGTCGTTGAGTCGGTCCAATAATAGACCCCATCTACCCTGAAATCTACCATGGTCAGAATAGTGTTTCCTAGTCTTACGGCCAGTACCGCTGCACTAAGTTCTAGGCGGGGCACTGAAACATGCTTCAATGGTGCTACCCTTGCCTTTCCTATGATGAATCTGCAAGATACGTTTCCCCACGGATCCGAGACCCGCAAGTATGCCACTACTCCCAAAGCCATGATGCTTGCATCTTAGAATAAATGCAACTGTACTAGGGTGGCTGATTCCCATGGAATAACCTTCAGGCTTCTGGGCACACTGGTCCCGCTGGTCTGGCTCAGCCTCTTTGCCCATGCCTTGATACGGTCCATAGTGTCAGGGTCCAACTCCATGTTCTAGGCTATCTTTAATCAGCAGAGGTCCTGCATGATGACCCTACCCTCGATTAAAACTGGCGCCAATATTCCGAGTGGATTGTAAATCGAGGCTATGGCTGACAACAGGTCCCGCTTAGTCCTTGGGACTGATATTAGCTCTGCGCGGACACCCAATTCATCAGTGGCCAAGTCACACTGCACTCCCAAAGCCTTTGTCTTATGTGACTCTGATCCGTCTATAAGCTCTGAGGTGCTCCTACTGTACCACTCCCTCGGGATCGATGACATAACCTCCACACAAGGGCTGCTGAACTTTGTCAATGTAAATCCCCCTTTCTTGCAGAGCTCTTTAACCTCCAACAAATTGACTAACAGTGCATCTTTGCGATCCTCCTTTAGTACTCGTCGACATTTTTGGTTTCTTTATTGTCGAGTGTCACTGGAAAAATTACATACAATGAGAAATTCATATGGACAATTCTTCAATTAATAAAAACTAAACATATAAAAAATAAGAAATTAAAAAAAAAAATTAACAGAAGTAAAATCATAATGATTAATAAAAAAAAAATATTTAAAGAAAACCCTTTTCTCTACACATTTCAAAAAACATTATTGGAAACCTCTATTGCTATAATCTCGTTAATTGTGATTCCTTTGTATTCTATTTCTTGCATGTTACACATTTTTATTAATATTTCCAATAAAGGCCTCTAGTATAATAACTTGATTACAAAATTCGTAATACTAGGTGGGTGAATCCCTTGGTTCTGCTATATCAACTCTATAGAAATAAGCACTAAGCATTAATAGACATCATTAAGTCATGAGAGAATTTCACTAAATAGTTATTCGATGTGTGACATATTTTATCTAGCTTAATCCCTTACGAACTCTATTTTCCCTCCTTAAATTGTAAAGACCTCTTGATAACATCTCTTACTTACAATTTTGTTTGTGTCCACCGTAAAGACCGTCCACCTCTCTCCCCTAAATGGGCCCTGGGTATGTTCCTGCCGAGGGTACGTGACCGTTAGGACAAACCTACCCCTCTCTTTAACTCATGTTTCTATATTTCATCATATTAACATCCCTTAAGCTATTGTTATTTAAACAGCAACCCTGACAACCCTTTTTTTGTCTCTAACTCTAAGAACAATGTGATTCTTACCTTATATTATAATTCCATCTTAAAGTCGTCGATGTCAATTCTCTCAAAACATGTCTGCTCTCAATGGTTACCCTGCGATCAAGAACAACCTGTCGCTTTCCCAAGTGCTTGAAGAGGGGTATGGCGGGAGATAGCTGAATGGTTCTTTTGTTTTCTTTGTTACTAACATATAAAAGGTGTCCCCAAAATTATTGTTTCTGACTAAAACTTCCTCATTTTAATTTTCTTATTATTTTATAACGTGTACGCCTCTGTTAGTGACCGAAATTTAATTACAAATTTTGGATTTACCACGAATAGTCATTCAAAGTTGCGCGGGGAAAAGGTGAAATTTCCCTGTGTGAAATTTTCCCTGCATGAGACTTCCCTGCGTTTACACACACACACACACACACACACATATATATATATATATATATATATATATATATATATATATATATATATATATACATATATATATCCATATATATATATATATATATATATATATATATATATATATATATATATATATATATATATATATATATATATATATATATATATATAGTTATATATATATATATATATATATATATATATATATATATATATACATATATAAATATATATATACACATATATACACACACACATATATATATATATATATATATATATATATATATATATACATATATACATATATAAATATATATATATACATATATACACACACATATATATATATATATATATATATATATATATATATATATATATTTATATACACAAAGAGGGAGAGAGAGAGAGAGAGAGAGAGAGAGAGAGAGAGAGAGAGAGAGAGAGAGAGAGAGAGAGAGAGAGAGAGAGAGAGAGAGAGAGAGAGAGAAAGTAGTGGGCATCAATAGATACTTAGGATGCCATAAAAAGGAGACAAAGACAGAAACCGATTGTTGAAAGTTTTCGATTAAGAAATCTATTCAATCAAATGAATAAAATATGTTGAAGGCAATAATACAATATGGAAGACAGTATTCTTTTAACTGATTTTTAATGCCAATCGTTTCGGTAATAGTTAGTATCGATCAAAATGTCTCAGCTTTTATTAACATTTTACATTCCTGGGTAAATTTTTTGGGAAAAAAAAAGCGGGGAGTGATGATTTAGTCTACTCAAGTTCACATAACAAACTTTATTTCATAACCTTCTAAATAAGTATATTCAAACTTATAAGTTTTTCTTAATTCATCCTTCTTGTTCACTGCATTATTGCATGCGTTTGTGCATCAAATCATTGTTTAAATAGGTCTACGTTTAAATATCATTGTGAAAATCTCTATTTTTCATGCCACAAAGAATTTAAGCCCGTAGAATGTGTGGATATATACAGATTCCATACAAGGGTATACTGAAACTCGCAATGGATTATACCCATCTTAGATTAATGTATATCTTAGCAATTACAAGCTACTAACTCAAACTAGCCTTTTCAGAGGATACTGTCTAATTGGTTTAACGAAGGGAGAAGAGGGGATTAACGTTTATGCAGTAGAGATGCATTAATTCCGATTCAAGTACAAACAATTGAAATTGAAAGGAGTATATATAGACTCGACTGGCAAAATCAAACCGAGGCCCTTTGCGTTAATAGGAGGGGGAGTAGATGATGATGAATATATACCGACTCTGAGAATTTCTCTGTTTTAACTCTTTAAAAAAGTATCGGTTTTGTAGATGAAACTTAGATTTCTATTTATCAGAGATTTTTACCTCATAATTTGTTTAGATGTTATCCATTATATCTAATATATTTTTATATATAAGTTTCTTCTCTGTGTTAATCGGGCCAGCCCTGTAGAGTCAAGTTTGACTAATTGGGCTGGTTAATCGCTTTTAATATTAATAAGCTACTCTATCTTTTTTTACCCTTTTTTGATATTTTCTCAATATATTTGAATTCCTTTCAAGGTATGTTACTCACGAGGTAGAGCGAAATCGACATCAAAAACAAATTCTGGTTTGATCTTTAAAAGTTTGAAAGTCCAATGTGTTTGTATTACTGTAAGCCACCAGGAAACCACTATATCCATGGTATCTTTTTTCACTAACTGTTACTTCCATAAACACGTTTGGCCTTATCTGCACTAATCATTTCCCATTTTGCCCCAATAAGCTGTCAATATAACCTATGCTATACATTCAATAAATCTTCAAAATACTCTCTTCATTAACCCACGAATGCGTTTACGTCTAAAACCATCTCTAAATTCGTATTTCTCGAGGGGTTCTGAGGTCCATATATAAAGTAAACTTACTATCTCCACATTCTCTTCTATTTAAAGGACTTGTTTTTCTCCCTAAAATTTATATTCAGCATATCCATCCGTTTTCTTACTAGCTATCTTTTTCTATACACTTCATTTTAGCATCCTATCTATTTTCTTTTATGCGTATGCTTTTCTATCCTTTTGATGTGGAACCAGACCTTCAGTAATTTGTATTTTCCTTCACCCAATCATTTGTTTCTTGTCGGGTATGTTTTTTTTTTTTTTTCATAACTTGCTGGAAAAAGTAAATCTCGCGAGTGGATTGTTATTTACCACGACCGAACTTGAACCAGCAGGGAAAATCGCAAATCTTATCTACCAATGGTTCAAATAAACCCCCAAAATTTTGAAGTCCTCGTCAATGGACAGAATCAATATATATCTAACATCCCCAATTCACCCACACACCCAAGCCCTGATATATGCCGCCCATTCTGCAAACAGATCATTTCATAATTCAACCTTCAATTGCACTCATTAAGTCAGCCTCGGAGGTAGATGTGCTGCCATCTATTGGATGACAATCTCGACGTATACGAAGATGTGATCAAGATGTGTGTTGGTCTCCAGACGTGATGTTGCATATGGGAGGAAGAGGATAGTCACTTGTTTCCATTTTCGAAATACATCTGGCAGGTGATTAAAGTGTCAAATTGAAAATATAAACAACTAAAGAATTCTCCTTTAGTATCTAAATTTTACTCTGATATTATATGTCCATGAAGGTGGCACCGAATTGGTGAAAACTCTCAGTACTCTCATCGTGGTCGATATCAATTTCTTAGAGGAGAAAATTAGGTTCCTCACTCTTGCTTACTGAAATTATATGACCATATTCAAAATTCTCCCTCTCATTTCAGGAGAATAGAAGAAATTGGAAACGGCTTTCCAGAAATAGCTACCCTGCATAGCGGGAAAAGCTTTAGTCGAAGAAAAAGAAGATATCAATTTATATGTTCTTATAACATTCGGCATCTGTAAAAGTTACTTGATAGCTAAATTGCATTGCAATCTTTAAATTTTAGAAACTTTTTCTAAAAAAAAAAATATGTTCGAGTGCAACTTACGAAATAATTATGAACAAAGCCTAAGATGAGAGAAATAAGGAATGTCATATCTTCTTGAAGCTATAACATGATACCCCGAAAATGGGATACTACTCTTTGTTGTCTCCGCATTAGTCATACTCGGTTGACACACTCAAGTTTCTGATGACTGGCTAACACACACCATATTGCGACAACTGTTTGGTACCCTTAAGAGTGAGGCATTTGTCGACCGAATAGCCAACTTATAACACAAAAAGAAATAATTTTTTTTTTTTTTTTGAGGCTCGAGGTGAGGATGGCAAGTTCATCCTTGCCAAGATTCTTTGGCATGGTGTGTATTTTTAGATTCCGAAAAATGCCTTTGAAGGCTATTCAAATTTCCAATTTTATAAGGACATCTTCAATTTTATGGCTTGAAACTGAACACTCTTTTATTCTTTATAGCAAATTATATAGGCGTCAATGACCTTAGATGTCAGAATGCCAGTGAAATATAAATTAATCAACCAATTACCTTTTCATTCAAGATAACATCTATATACACTACCAAAAAAAAAAAACCGAGTGTAAAATAAGCATGACGCCTTTATTTTTATCATCTTATTAAACTGGTCTAACACAAAGTGTACATATATATATATATATATATATATATATATATATATATATATATATATATATATATATATATATATATATATATATATATATATATATATATATATATATATATATATATATATGTGTGTGTGTGTGTGTGTGTGTGTGTGTGTGTGTACCTTGAATATGACAAAATATACACAAACAACGATTAGATCAACTCGCTAATACAGACGAAGCTGGAGGTTGAGAAGAAAATTGCAGGTAATTTCCAATTTTCTTCACAAGAAGAGAATTGGTGTTGAGCACGAAGCAGAGAAAATGACGATCCAACTTCGAGGAAGCAGTCACTGTAATTTGATTGGAAGGTTCAAGTTCCCTCTGAGAGAGAGAGAGAGAGAGAGAGAGAGAGAGAGAGAGAGAGAGAGAGAGAGAGAGAGAGAGAGAGAGAGAGAGAGAGAGAGAGTACCAAAATTTCAAAATGTCAGCATGAGGACGTTGTTCAAGATTCAATGTTTTTCGTGAAGAAATTTAGCTTAAAGTTTATGCAAATGCTGTATTATGAAGGACATGATAACAAAATAGGTAATACGATAATATAGACAGAAAAATATTAATGAAAGGTGCAACAAAACCTTCAAATAGGCCACAGGAGCCTAATCTTCTTTCCCACCACTAACTATTATAGATAGTAGGTTGGCCTAAACTTCTATAGGTATTAGGTTGGCTGAGGCACCAGCCACCCGTTGAGATACTGCAGCCAGAGTTATGGGGTCCTTTGACTGTCCAAACATTACTATATAGGATCCTTCTCTCTGGTTATGGTTCAATTTCCCTTTGCCTACACACGCACATACACACACATACAACGAATAGTCGGGCCTATTCTTTACATATTCTCCTCTGTCCTCATACACCTGACCACAGAGATTACCAAACAATTCTTCGCCACCCATGGGGTTACTGCATTGTAATTTTCAGTGCCCACTTTCATCTTGGTAAGGGTAAAAGAGACTCTAGATATGGTAAGCAACTCTTCAAGGAAAACGACACTCCTAAATCAAACCATTGTTCTCTAGTCTTGGGTAATGCTATAGCCTCTGTAGCTTGGTTTTCCACTGTCTTGGGGTAGAGTTTTCTTGCTTGAGGGTAAACTCGAGCACACTATTCTATCTTATTTCTCTTTCTCTTGTCTTGTTATATATTATATAGTTTATAAAGGAGATATTTATTTTAATGTTAGTGTTCTTAAAATATTTTATTTTTCCTGGTTTCCTTTCCTCACTGGTCTATTTTCCCTGTTGGAGCCCCTGGGCTTATATAATTCTGCTTTTCCAACAAGGGTTGTAGCTTAGCAAATAATAATAATAATAATAATAATAATAATAATAATAATAATAATAATAATAATAATCCTACACCTTTAATCTGGGGGGTTATTCACTCAAATCAATATTTAGGAGCAATAATCCCAATCCTTAGAGTTATTGTACTCAGGTTGTGTTATTATTGCAACCCAGTATTTTTCTCGTTCACTCCAGTTCCAATGGTAATTATAAATCGTAGCATAAGCTCTATCATTTCGATCATTTGATGAAAATGGATTAAATGATTAAAATCAAGTCACGTGCAATCAATCCTCGCTAACCAGATCACAAGAGCTTTGAAGCTTGAATCGTAATCAGCAAACAGATTACTGAGTTTTTCATTTTCTAATTGATCTGTAATCAAATTACTTTAAGCCTGAAATATAGCAAAACTGTTTTCTAACCTCATTTCAAGTTGGCATCGTATGTTTGAATTCCAATATTATTATGTTTCTCTTGTTTTAGCCTTATTTGTAATCCGGCGTTCAGATACGGATGTCAACCCTTATACAGACAAGATAATATAATCCTTCTGTACATAATGTCAAACACGAGTCTCTTCTATTGTTAATCCATTTAGGGTTGTAGGGGCCTATTGGACACGTCCCTGCTAGGTAATCGCCCGCTGTGACCAAGTTGTGGAATAATCTTCCTAATCAGGTAGTTGAATCAGTAGAACCTCAAAAGTTCAAACTCGCAGCAAATGTTTTTATGTTGGACATGCTTACATAAGTCCTTTTATGGTTTATAAATCAAATATCTGTTTTAATGTTGCTAATAATTGAAACTATTTTCTTTTAAATTTTTCAGTAGTTCTTATATCGTTTATTTTTTTCCTTACTTCCTTTCCTCACTGGGCTTTTGTTCCCTGTTGGAGCCCTTGGGCTTATAGCATCTTGCTTTTCCAACTAGGGTTGTAGTTTATCTATTGATAATAATAATAATAATAATAATAATAATAATAATAATCTGAGGTTCGAATCCTGCTCATACTGGTCAGTATTTTCGTCTGCAATCTCACCATCCTTGTGAACTAAGGATATGGGCTATAGGGGAGCCTATGGGTCTACCTGCCGAGAGAAGGTTGTGACTCAAAGGCAGGATGAAAGCAACTGAAAAAACTTTATATTACAGAACACTGGTTTATATATACATAAACCCCAAGCAAAAAGGTCATAAAAATCATAACAATCAATTTCATGTTTAACCGAAAAGCTCACCGGTTAACAGTTAACGGTGAGAAGAACAGACATGTTATTTCCGGTTCTTATCAGTGTGAAGGGAGAGCGAAGATACAAGCATAATATATACAAAAAATTAAATGTCGTTACTATGTATAATCGTGTGACACACGGTTGGTACATGGCTCCCACCCTAAAAATGACATACTGTACACGTTAAATAGGCCGCCCTGATCTATAGAGGCGAACTGTAGGTGGGTGATCTGGCAGGAGATAAGCAGGTTTTAAGCGATCAATGGAGACCCAGTCTTCTTTGCCACGAATGTTTAGTAGGAATGCTTTCGGACTGCGTCGGATCACAAGGAAAGGACCTGTGTAAGGGGGCGTTAGTGGTGGCTTGCCAGTGTCATTACGGAGGAAGACGCGTGTTGCAGAGTGCAAGTCTGTCAGTATGTGATGCTTCACTGGGGCCTTGTAGGTCTAGCGGCATGGAGAAAATTTTCCCATGACGTGATGTATTTGCTGGAGATCATCGGAGGAGGTTGCAGACGGAAAAGATTTGGCAGGGACGACCAACGGGTCACCATACACAATTTCAACTGCCGATACGTTGAGGACGTCTTTAGGAGTGGTCCTTAGTCCCATGAGGACCCAGGGAAGCTGAGTAAACCAGTTGGAATCCTTGCAGCAGGACATCAAAGCTTCTTTGAGGGTGCTGAAGATCATCGGAGGAGGTTGCAGAGGGAAAAGATTTGGCAGGGACGACCAACGGGTCACCATACACAATTTCAGCTGCCGAGACGTCGAGGACGTCTTTAGGAGTGGTCCTTAGTCCCAGGAGGACCCAGGGAAGTTGAGTAAACCAGTTGGAATCCTTGCAGCGGGACATCAAAGCTGCTTTGAGGGTGCGATAAAAACGTTCAACCATTCTATTGGCAGCGGGCTTGTAGGCAGTTGCCTGATGTAGGATGATGCCCAGGAGATTTGCTAATGATGTCCACAACTGAGAGGTGAAAGTGGTACCCCTGTCAAAAGTAATATGCTCAGGGATACCAAACCTTGCAATCCATCTTGAGAGTAATGCAGATGTATATGAGGCGAACGTTGCAGTTTCCATGGGAATGGCTTCAGGCCAACAAGTGAAGCGGTCGATGACCGTAAACAGGTAACGATGTCCTTGTGATGTGGGTAGGTGCCTACAACGTTGATGTAAATGTGGGCGAAACGACGCTGAGGTTGAGGAAAGGTACCCACTCTTGAATCCCTGTGTCGATGTACTTTGGAAGTTTGGCAAGAAGTACAGGCGCGGACCCAATCCTTAGCATCCTTAGAAATGCCGTGCACAAAGAACTTTGTCTTTAGTAGCTGTACAGTAGAATGGCATGAGTGATGTGATAGGCCGTTAATGAAATCAAACACCTGTCTGCGCATGGGAGCAGGAATCCAAGGTCACGGTCTACCAGTACTGGCGTCACAGAGGAGGGTGCTGTTGGAGTCTTCGAGGGAGATGTCTTCCTAATGGAGGGATGTGCAGGATGTCCTACATTGCTGGATACTCTGGATCCTGTCGTTGGGCTTCAGCTAAGGCGTTGTAATCCAATCCCAGTTGAACGGCAGCCAACGTGTTTCTTGACAGGGCATTGGCAACGGGATTCATTTTCCCAGGGACATATTAAAGGGTGCAATTGTATTCAGCCACGGTGGAGAGATGTCGGCGTTGATGGGCAGACCAGGCGTCAAACTGACGAGTGAAGGCGTGCACCAGAGGCATGTGGTCTGTGCGAATTATGAAGGGCGTACCTTCTAAGAAATGGAGAAAATGATGGACAGCCGAGTGCACCACCAGCAATTCGCGATCGAAGGTAGAATAACCAGACTCTGGCTTGGACAGTTTTCTGTTGAAGAAGGCCAATGGGTGAGGCGAGCCATTGACCACCTGCTCAAGTACTGCACCAATAGCGACGTTGCTGGCATCAGTGGATAGAAGGAGAGGGGCATGTGGGATAGGACAAGTGAGAGCTGCAGCGGTTGATAGGGCCTTCTTTGCATTGCAGAAGGCTGTTTCTTAAAGGGGAACCCACTTCAGGTCCTTTGGCTTGCCCTTGAGGGAGGTGTAGAGGGGAGCAGGAGTGGTGGTAATGGCTGGCAGAAAAAGGTGATAATAGTTGATCATGCCCAAGAATTCCTGCAGAGCTTTGACGGCTGAGGGAGTGGGTAAGTTCTGAACGGCTGATACCTTCTCAGGGAGGAGATGGACTCCTTCAGGAGTGATGCGGTGCCCTAAAAACGACACTTCGTTGGCGCCAAAGGTACACTTGTCATAGCGGACTACAAAGCCGTTTTGTTGCAGGCGGACGAGCACGATGCGCAGGTGACGGAGGTGTTCCTCTTTTGAGGAAGAGAACACAAGTATGTCGTCCACATAACATACCCAGAAGGGGAGGTCCCCTAAGATACCATCCATGAGACGTTGAAAATTGGCCCAAACATTATGAAGGCCAAAACAGGAGTAATAGAAGGTGTATGTACGAAACAAAGTGGTGATGGCGGTCTTGGGGATGTCTTCTGGGTTCATAGGCACCTAATAATACCCCTTCAGGAGGTCAAGCATAGAAAAAACCTTCACTTTGTGCAGGTAGGAGGTCACGTCGGCAATATTTGGGAGGGGGTAGTGATCCGGTTCTGTTTGCATTTTTAGGCGCCTGTAATCCCCGCACGGACGGAGGGAGCCCTCTTTTTTTCAGAACGATGGGTAAGGGTGACGACCATGGGCTGGTGGCCTATTCGCAAAGGCCCATTTCCTCCATTTCGGCGAATGTCTGTTTGGCAGCTGCCAATCGTTCCGGTGCCAGACGTCTGAATCTTGCGAAGACTAGGGGTCTTGATATGGTGATAAATACTGTGCTTGGCAGGAGCCGTAGACATTAGGCGAAGTTCTGGACGGAAAACTTCCGGG
>NC_090725.1:315683068-315688068 GCF_036898095.1 Palaemon carinicauda | reverse complement strand
AATCTTCCACTCACTGTATTTGGATCCAAAATAAACCCTATACCTTCTCGTTCCTAAAAATTTAAATGAATACGTATTCTTCTTTAAAAAGAACCCTAATTTATGAATGATTAAACCCCTTTCCAAATATATTTCCAAAACCTCTTCTTAATATGTATTTATTCCAGGAAATTAACATTACTTTAAAGAAATTTTCTTTGTTTTTATTAATCGAAATTGATTTACATTCTTTAAATACCATGAAATTTTTTTTTAAATTTCTCTAGTTCTCTTCAAGAACTCACAGTGAATAGAAGAGATATCTTTAATTCTTTCTTGAAATATTTATTCATACTAATGTTGACAATAATAAAATTATTTGTTTTTCCATCATTACAATCGATTTATATTCTTTAAATACTAAGACAATGTTTTGACAATTTCTTTAGTGTTCTCCAAGAAGACACATTGAATAGAAGAGATGTCTAAAATTCTTTCCTGAACTATTTTCTCATGCTAATGTTTAGACAATATCTTAGGGGTAACAATAGCAATACAGTCGGCGTCTTTTTTGTAGGTATGGCATTTTAAAAGTGAATAAGAAGAAACTTGTAATACGAGTTCTATTCTTTTTATGATCGTTTATTTCAGTTTCTTCAAATTTCGTATTTTGAGAGAGAGAGAGAGAGAGAGAGAGAGAGAGAGAGAGAGAGAGAGAGAGAGAGAGAGAGAGAGAGAGAGAGAGAGAGAGAGAGAGAGAGAGAGAGATTTTATACTACGTAAGCAAAGACGACTAGCAGAAATAAAACGTTCTTTAGAATCTGATTGAAAAAATAGCCATTAGGAAAAATAAGATCAACGATCACGAAAAGCAGAGAGAGAGAGAGAGAGAGAGAGAGAGAGAGAGAGAGAGAGAGAGAGAGAGAGAGAGAGAGAGAGAGAGAGAGAGATAGATTGTAAACTACATAAGCAAACACAACAAGCAAATAAGGTCAATAATTGCACATTGGTACGTATAAAAAGTTAAATATCTCCGGAGACAGCTTAAAAAAAAAAGAATAGGTCCTTATCTTTATTTTCAGAATTGTTTAAAAATCCTCTCTCATTTAAATAAGCTGTTGTCGCTATTGTGTACGCCTGATCACATTTGTAGTTAAAGAGTCTGTGTTTGTGTAAAACGAACATAGAGAACCCAATTATCTGATGTGGTTCTTTCAGCAAGCAGTGCATGTTATTATAGAATTCCATCTATTTATAACAAAATAGACATCTGGTATCAGTTAAATTTACCAGAAAATAGTTTCCATTCCTTCAGTAAGTCATTCTGAAAATATTTATCGAATTCAAAAAATACTATCCATCATATGAGCGCAAAGTTAACTAGAAGAGCACTCTGAGAGTGCAGACCTCCAACACGGCAGCTTATTTCTCGAAACCAACTTGCCTTTCCCAGAATCAATTCAGACCGTAGGCGTATTTGAAGCTTGTGTGACAACAATGTGTAAACTTGGGATTGAGCTTAGGGTTAATTCGGTCGACCTTTTGCTCGGCCTTGACCTTGACATTTTACCTAGTAGTTTTAAAAAATGTTCACAAGCAAACAAACAGACAAACGGACAGACAGGAGCAACAACATAAACGCATCCCAACTTCATTGGCGAAGGTAAAAATAAACAAGTTGGTGAATTTATATTAGAAAATTCCTTTGAAATTAGAATGGTATGTTCGTATAAATAAACTTTACAATTTATTGTCTACTTGGTTACTGCACTGTAATTGTTCAATGGCCACTTTCTTTTTTAGCTATGGTCAGCAGCTCTTCTAGGAGATGGACACTCCAACATCAAACCCTTGTTCTCTAGTCTTAGATAGTGCCATACCCTTGTACCATGGTCTTCCACTGTCTTGGGTTAGAGTTCTCTTGCTTGAGGGTACACTCGGGTACGGTGTTCAGTATTGTTTTTCTTCCTCTTGTTTTATTTCAAAGCTTTTATAATTTTATAGTAGATATTTATTTCAATGGTGTTACTCTTCTCAAAAATTTTATTTTTCCTTGTTTCCTTTCCTTACTGGGCTATTTTCCCTGTTGGAGCGCCTGGGTTTATAGCCTCCTGCTTTCCCAACTAGGGTTGTGGCATAGCAAGTAATAATAATAATAATAATAATAATAATAATAATAATAATAATAATAATAATAATAATAATAATAATAATAATAAAGAAATATACTGAACAATCATGCCTAGAAACATTTGATTTATAAAGCCTGCCAAAGCAGCAGAAATAAGGAGAGAAAATACTGCATTTGGCAAGGCAATTTCATAATTCATGGTCAGAGGGAAAAGAAGTGGTAACAAATCTCCTTGCTTGCCAGGCTCCTGGTGAATAAGATTTACTTTTTCCTAAATGAAATTTGTTTTTCTTGGTCATTTATGCAAATTGTTTACCATTTACGAGAGACAGATATTTATTTGTTTTTATGCACACATAAGAAGGATGGCGGGATAATAATGTAAATAGAATTAAATGCATATAACATTTATATTTTAAGTAATAATATTTTAATATGGTTTTTCTTTTGCAATTAATACGATTTATTATTATTATTATTATTATTATTATTATTATTATTATTATTATTATTATTATCATTATTATTATTATTATTAGTAGTAGTAGTAGTAGTAGTAGTAGTAGTAGTAGTAGTATTCATGCTACAACTATGATTGGAAAGGAAGATTACTACTGTGGAAGATATATCTTTTTATTTTACCTAAAGATTTGCACACACAGAACTTAAGGTTAAATCTCAAAATTGGTTATCTTTGGTGAAACAGAATCCTAGTTTTTAGAGAGTAAAATTATCATTCATCCTTGAGCTCAATTATGGAGACATAGACAGTTACAAACATAATTAATTGCTCTAAGAGAGAGAGAGAGAGAGAGAGAGAGAGAGAGAGAGAGAGAGAGAGAGAGAGAGAGAGAGAGAGAGAGACTTTCCCTGTAATTTCGCAGTCCCCTCGCGTTGTTAAATCCATCTGAACCCCCAACTTTGATTCATGAAAAATATGTAAAATGAAAAGTGCATTTTTGTGGCTTATGAAGGCCTGAGCTCCCTTGTTACTTTATTTTCGATTCACCTTTATTATATTCAGCAGTTTCAACCTCCCGAATAGCGTAGGTTCTCTTGGTTTCACAAAAAAAGAGACAATCTGAATATATATAAAAGTAAGAGTCTACTTGCCAATATTTAAAAGTAAAGCATCAATGAAAATGGCTCAGTATATATATATATCTATATATATATATATATATATATATATATATATATATATATATATATATATATATATATATATATATATATATATACACACACATATATATATATATATATATATATATATATATATATATATATATATACATAAATATATATATATATATATATATATATATATATATATATATATATATATATATATATATATATATATATATACACATTTATATATAATATACAGTATATACTGTATATATATATATATATATATATATATATATATATATATATATATATATATATATATATATATATATATATATATATATATATATATATATATATACATATATATATATATATATATACAGTATATATATGTATATATATATATATATATATATATATATATATATATATATATATATATATATATATATATATATATATATATATATATATATATATATATTCACATACTACATAATAAACTATCATCTGTCAGATTGAAATAATCCTACAAAGCAAGAAAAACATAAGTCTGTATCTTCAGTTTATTTGTGACTATTTATCACTAATAGATGCAAATATCAACCACAATGGCATTTAATATTGAAACCTACTTTGGGAATATATATCCACTAGAAATTCTTTTAGAATAAATGCTTCTGGCTGGGCAAGGATTCGAACTAATGACTCTGAGTCGAAACAATGCCAGCAGTGATTCTATCAAGGAACCTTCAAGAGAGAGACAAGTTTATTTCAGATTCACTGTACACGTTCATATGAAATTCAGGAATCTTCTTTAGACTTGAAATCAATCCATCTCCACCATGATAACGGTTTAATGAATTTCCAACACGTAACAATTCATGATGACTATTTATCAACACTCGTGACTTTAATAGATGTACATATCAACAAAAATGGTGTTTAATAGCAAATATTTGCAATGATAGACCCCAATTTTAGGCAAGACATGTGCTTCCATACCACCCAAAACATATAAAGAATGAGAGATTGTGAGGAAATGAAAGGAAACAAAGAAATAAATATACTATAAACAAGTAATGAACAACTGAATAAAATATTTTAAGAACAGTAACATTATTAAAATAATTTTTTTTTAAGTGTAGATAATAAAAACGTCGAAGCAAAATAGAAAGAGACATAAGATAGAATACTGTGCCCGAGTGTACCCTTAAGCAAGGTTTCCATATTAAAGAGACAAATAATAATCCTCAGTTTGTACTTAAATAAAATTACAAAAAGGCACTGACGAAAAGAAATAGAAGATTAGTGAACCAGAATCTGTATTAAGAAAAGATATTTCTTTTAAATAAGATGAAAGGTTAATGTTTTGGCTTTAATAATAATAATAATAATATATATATATATATATATATATATATATATATATATATATATATATATATATATATATATATATATATATATATATATATATTATTCATAAGAAGCAGGTACAGAATAAGCTATTTTAGTGATGAACAGGCATACAGGTTTCGAAACCTTTGGTGACTAACGAAACAGAAAATAATTAAATCGACCTTTTTTCGATAATCAAAGCCAAAAATAATCCAGTTCAACGAAAGAAATCTGAATAAGACTTATTAAATAAAAAGCTATTGAAAAAAAAAATTAGAACAAAATTATATTCGCTCTACGTTGGCAATGTTAAATAAAGTCATCATATATCACACGGCTTTTTTTTTGC
>NC_090725.1:315670568-315680568 GCF_036898095.1 Palaemon carinicauda | reverse complement strand
AATTGCAGACAAATTGCATTGTTGTCGTTAACAAATCAAGATATTTCAAGTGTAAATAATTAATCCCACCTAATTCTTATGTTACCGTTACCGTTACCGATCCCATAATCCACCAGGATCGTATGGGCGCTGCATGGTGGAACACCGCAATAGGAGCCTCCACTTATCACGGTCGTGTGCGAGTGCCTGGGTCTGGGCGAATGTTTTTCCTCTCCATTCAGCAATGTTGTCGGTCCACCTCTTTCTCTGCCACCCTCTTCTCCTCTTCCCCTGAACTGTTCCCTGGAGAATTGTCTAGGACAGGCCGCTTGATCTTGTTGTGTGGTCATACCATTTTAGTTTTCTCCTCTTCACTGTGGACAGCAGATCTTCATAGCGTCCTAAGTGTTGTCTCACTCTTCTGTTGACTTCTTCATTTGTGACATGCTCAATGTACGAGATGCAAAGCACTCGTCTGAAGCATCTCATTTCTGCAGCTTGGATCTTTCTCTTATGTATCATAATTTAATCAATATAAACTACAGATGCCCAGCAATATTAGTATGATTCATGATATACATCTTTAATCCTAAAATCAACAATAAATGTGGATGGTACATAGCAAAAAAATATCTAGAATTGATGTAATAATAACATAAAAGTATTACGTAGTTCACATTACTATTCCTATGCACATGAAAAGCAGTAGAAGCAGACTTGTGATATCTTGGTTTAAACATTGCCAAGTAAAGCCATTATGGAGATCAGTATAGACTGCACTGTAACCTTCACCATTTTATTAATTGATTGATTGATTTAAGGTTTACTGTCACCAGTTTGTTAAAGGTTTCTAAAGGTCTCTGGTTTCAGTTCCAGTATCATCAGAATAGATGCTCACCAGAACGTCAGCTGGACAAGCCCAACCCCTTACTGTGGTGCCAAACCACAGCAGTGGCCTCCCCAGTAAAATGGCTTAAACTCACGGTCCTGGACTGGGATCGATCTGCTTCCATGCAAATGCTAGGCGAACACGTTACCACTGTACTAGCCAGGACACTGAAGCTACAACATCGAGAAAATGATAGTAATCTTATTGAGAATTCAGTGATAGATTAATAGAATAAATCATTCTTTTCACCGTTATTTTTTTTTTCATTTTGAGGTTCATTTCCTTATCTCTCAGGAAAGAAACATTTATCATTAATGTCCTTCAACACTTTCTGCGTGTATATGAGAGAGAGAGAGAGAGAGAGAGAGAGAGAGAGAGAGAGAGAGAGAGAGAGAGAGAGAGAGAGAGAGAGAGAGAAACTATTGCTCACTTCCGAATAACACATCATGCATGAATAGCTCGTAATTCTAGAAATCATATAAATCAATGTTCCACCTATTCATCGCACTGACCTTTCCGCAAGGTTCCAAGATCAAATTGTCAATAGGGCGTAATACTAATTCATGGTTTCACACGTGTCTTTCAATATGAAATCATAATATATTTCTATTTTGACATTCCGTACCACGATCAATGAAATCAAATACGATTTATAGCTATACCAGTGAACACAAGTAAGATTTCGTATTCTTAAATGAATAAGAAATACGTGTTTGAAGAGAAAGTTAACTTGCGTTGATGAGAACTTAATGTTAATGAATGACTTTATGAGTAAATTATGGCAGCAAAAGAGGTAGATATAGATGAAAGTTTGGGAATGTGAAAAGTGTTTTTACACACACACACACACACACACACACACACACACACATATATATATATATATATATATATATATATATATTCATATATATTTACATATATATGTATATATATATATATATATATATATATATATATATATATATATATATATATATATATATATATATATATATATATATATATATACACGTATATATATATATATATATATATATATATATATATATATATATATATATATATATATATATATATATATATATATATATATATATTCATATACATTTACATATATATATATATATATATATATATATATATATATATATATATATATATATATATATATATATATATATATATATATATATATATACATATATATATATATACACGTATATATATATATATATATATATATATATATATATATATATATATATATATATATATATATATATATATATATATATATATATATATATATGTATATATATATATATATATATATATATATATATATATATATATATATATATATATATATATATATACATGTATATATATATATATTTTTGGGCTCAAGCCCTGTCGTCCTGATGGAAGTTCCTATAGGGTAGTTTCCTAGGGTATATTACAACTACGGCGATATTCCCAGAGAATTTACCTTAAGGTACCAGAATTCTAACTCCTGGAGCGAATATCCCTCCTGAAAGGGATATCGCGACATATCAGAGGACGTATTCTTGACACGCCACATGGCAATCTGCATCCTGAACAGAGATTTCGTCTCGCAGGGGGCGATTGGCAAGAAAAGGGGGAGCCGCTCCCAAGGCTCCCTATCTCCCGATTCCTACGCGTGCCTGGCGCCAATCCTGGTGCCATCTGTATTCCTTTTTGCGTAGCTTAACAACTCGGTGTTTTTTCCTGTGTTTCTCGCAAATCTTGGATTTATTCTACTTTTCATGGCTTCTCCGTCTTCGTCGGCCTCTGATAAGTTGAGTACCATGTCTTTTATGTATAATTGTAGGCTCTTGGTAAATTTTTGAGTGATTAATAGGATTAATCTTTGTTACAAGAGCCGTAGCCTACCGGAGGCGTCATGGACGCTGTCGCTCGCTAGGTACAAGTTTAGTTAGTCAGAGCGACATTTCCGGTTGTTTTGCTTTAATAAATTTTAGCTATTTAGCATTACATAGGATTTCCTTTCGTGCTTAGTATTATTTTGGCGAAGTATTCGCCATTCTGGCCTACGCTAGGCCATGTAGCCTAGTCGTTTGGTCCTAGTACTTCATGCATGATTTTGTTTTTTCCGAGTGTATTAAAATTTTATTGAAGCTTTAGGCTATGTTTTATACATTTAAGATTGTGTGGAATATTTCCAAGATAGTATACGAGTAAGTTTCGGTAATTTAGGTAATCGATTCTCTTGGTGCCTAGGCTAAGTTGCTTATGAAGCCTTAGTATACTTTCTCATACTCCCCGGTTGCTTTTTTTTCTTCGGAGAAGGTATGCAATCCCTTTCCCTCTGTTTAAGCCTTGGGCTTATCCCTAAGTGGTTTTTTCCGAATTAATTTTCGATAAAACTATACTGGGGTGTTACTGTACCTTCCTGTTCCAGTAAGTCTGGTTCAAAGAGGGACAGAACAACAGAGTTTTTTAGTCTGAGTCTGTGTGTCTGGCTTGGGGTAGAGTCTCCCTCGCTGGCCTGACACAGACAAAGGTGGCTTAGCCTCCTTAGGTTACTACCGAAGGTTTCTGTGGATATGATTCCTTCTTTTGTGATCTACCAGACTAGTCCTTGTTGCTGTCCTCGGGGGAGGATAAGTTTCTTTCCCTGGGAGTAGCAACACCTTCCTTTCTTTGGTGCCTCTGGGAGCTGGCAAGTATTGCTGGCCTCCCCCCTTGGATCTCCCTTAGGCTAAGATAAGTTTCTTGGCTGCGGGTGATCCGTCACTAAAGCAAGGTTGGTAGGACCCTCTTTGTCCCTTCCCCCTCTATCTCCGTAATGGCCTAGCCATTACAGTACTGTACGTCGTTCTACATCTTGACCTAGTATAGGTCAGGATGTGGAATTGACTCAGCCCCTTGTCGGCCGGCAAGGGTCTTATATTTTGAGTGCTGCCCGGACCTCCCTTGGTCCCTCATCCATGCCTGCCTGTAGAGCCAGGCGGCATTGGTCAGGAAGCCTGAATTAGATTCTCCCCTTCCTTATATGCACTCTTTCGGATTGCCGGGCTTGGAGGTAGTGTACACTCTTATCCCGGCATCCATCCTATTTTTCTTCTAGTGCTGTACCCGACCCGGCTGCCGGCCTATGAGGCCGGCAGCCGGGCACTGTAGTCCTCTGGTTCTTTTGCTGCCGGCTGGCATCAGTCTTGTACCTTTGCCGGCCGGCTAATGTCAGCCCTTGTCTGCCGGTCACCAAGAGTGTGGCCGGCAGCTGGGTACTACCTTGTGTAGTTGCCGGCCGGCAGCCATTGCCGGCCGACATTGGCCATTGCCGGCCGGCACATGCATTTGAACCAGAGTTCTGCCGCCTTATAGCTGTTAAGTAGTATACTTTAAAGCTAGTTATGGTGTGTGCCGGCCGGCAAGTGCCGGCAAGTGCCGGCCGGCACGTATCCTCCTATACTGTACTAGTATTCTTCAGTATAACATATACAGTAAGAAGAAAACTATGGTATAGGTTTTGGTACAGCACTGTGTGTTCTAACACTTTTGTGTTTTCTTGCACAGTCCTTTGCTGTTGCCCTACAGATAGGAAACTGAGTTCTTTCCTGTCTATTATCCAGGATTTTAAAATCATTGCTTAGGTGTGAGCTTCACCTGTTTCCTCTGAAAACCTTGCATTGGTTACTCTAGAAGAGATTAACCATTTGATTTTATTATCTGGAAGGCTGCAACAATGGGTTGTGAGGGAAACACAAGTGTGTGTCTTTCCTTTATGAATTGTTATGCTATACTATGCATATCCAGTGATACATAGTTCACTTGATACTCATGGAAATTTCTTCTCTTTACAGGAGGACCCTCCGAAGTGCGGAAATGTTTTCTGCAACGTCCGCAGCAAGAACCTCTGCGGATATGAGTTTTGTAGGAGACACGCAGCATGCGCTGTCTCCAAGGATGATCTCCAGTATTGGGACCCTCAGGTATGTACTGTGTGCACTAATCTGATTACTGAGGCTTTTGATTCCCCTAGGACGGCGGAATCAAGGGATATAGCAAGGGAGAAGCTTCGTACCTGGGTAAGGGGCTTCCAAAAGAACACCTCTGGCCCTTATCTTCCAAGTGAGAAGATGAGGGCATATCTTTTTCCTAAGGCATCAGCTGATGCAGTGATTCCCCAGCCTCAAGAGGAGATCCCCCAAGGTCAGATCCAGGTGGATGCTGAAGTCGCGGTTGCGATGCAAGACATCCAGTTAGATGACAGGATGTCTGACGTGGACGAGCGTTTGGAAGAAGACCTCCTGGCAGAAGGCCAGGATGAAGTTCAAGCCCCGGACGTCGTAGAGGAAGAGGTCGACGAGGTGTCGGCTACTCCGGTTTAAATTCCGGAGCCTATTCCCTCAACATCGGCCGGTCTCCCAGTAGAGCTGGGACAGGCCCTCTCTTCGATTGTTGGAATGATCCAACAAATGCAGAAGGAGAATCAGGAGAATGCGGCTGCTATGGAACTGCGGATGCAGTGCCTTGCAGAATCACATGGGCCCCAGAAAAGGCTCAATGTGAAAGACCTTCCCTTGTGCTCAGATGCTAACCCATGGAGGTATGCTGAGCACATGCCGATGACGACTGGAAAGATCGTCATCTCGGATAAGC
The DNA here is from genome assembly GCF_036898095.1 of Palaemon carinicauda. Lineage (NCBI taxonomy): Eukaryota > Metazoa > Arthropoda > Malacostraca > Decapoda > Palaemonidae > Palaemon > Palaemon carinicauda. The sequence continues at coordinate 315,675,050 of NC_090725.1, read as the reverse complement.
TGGACTCAGTTCCCCTAGAGGAGGTGGAATTCTGGCCCAGCAAGGCATCATATCCGGACTGTTATGTCCGGCTGAGAAAGAAACCAGCTTCAAGGGAGGAGATAGAACCGAAGGAGGTCATAGTGATGGACCATGCTAAGGTTCAAACTCTACTTTCATCCTCGATGAAGGAGAGGGGCTTCTCTAACTCGAAGGTAGCTGCATTGAGCAAGAAGCTCCCTTCCTTTGTGTCCTCTCCTGCTAGAGCCTTCCCCTTTTTACAGAAAGGGTTTGCGGCTGTCCTAAAGGCAGTCGAGGCGGGCAAGCCTTGCCCCTCCTTGGAGGAGTGTAAACCCTTGTCGCTGGCCCTGCCTATGGACCACAAAGACTGGAAGGACGTCCATCTGACGTTCTCAGTGGGAAAGTTGGAGGCTGATATTGCCGGATGGCAATTCGGCGAGGACCTCCCCAAGCTGTCCGATTTTCTTTTACGAAGAGAGTTCGAGACAAAAGAAAGACTGGCTGCCTCAATGTCTCTTCAGACTACTCTTGAGACGATAGCAAGTGATCCCAAGGTCCATGAAATGTTCATGGTGGTGGCTAAGACTCACCTAGCCACGGTGACGAAGGACCTTTATGGCTTCGTCAAAGCGAGGAGAGCTTGTAGGGAGTTCGTGTTCACCTGGGCTACGGTGAGGCACGAGCCAAGGAAATTAATCTCCTCCAACATTTGGGGAAAAGACCTTTTCCCTGCCGATGTGGTCAAAGAAGTTGTTGATAAGGCCGCCGTGGAGAATAGAAACCTTCTCCAGAGGTGGGGCCTGGCTATCAAAAGAAAGTCTTCCCCGGATGAGGGTCCTCAACCAAAGAGGAAGAATATGAGGACTAGGCTACCGTCTCGGCCAGCCAAGCCCTCTAGACAGCAACAGCAACTGCAATTGCCATTGCCTCAAGTGCCCCAGATGGTGGCACAAACCCCGACCACTTTTCAGTGGGTACCCCAGGCTGTGCCGGGTCAGTCCACGGCCTTCACCCCAACGTTCGAAGGACAGTCTTCTTCCTTTCGAGCAAAGCCTAGAGGAGCAGCCAGGGGCTCGTCTAGGCGCCTCTCAAGGGGAAGGGGATTCAGGGGTGGTCGTGGTCAGGGAGGCAAGACCTCAGGACGGTAGTCCAAGTGAAATGATACCGGTAGGAGGGAGACTGATGAAATTTTGGGATCGTTGGACCTTCGATCCCTGGGCCCAAAGCCTACTCAAGAATGGACTGGGCTGGAGCTGGTACAGCACTCCACCCCCATGCCTTCGGTTTTTCCAACACTCCACCCCCGTTCTGGAGGAGTATGTTCAAGAACTGTTGGAGAAAAAGGTGATCCGAAAGGTGAAGTCCATCAAATTCCAAGGGAGGCTGTTTTGTGTTCCCAAGAAAGACTCGGAAAAGCTCAGAGTCATTCTGGACTTGTCGCCACTCAACAAGTTCATAGTGAATTGCAAATTCAAAATGCTAACACTGCAACACATAAGGACCTTACTGCCCAAGAGGGCATACTCAGTCTCTATAGACTTGTCAGACGCCTATTGGCACATTCCAATCAGCCGTCGACTCTCCCCCTACCTAGGGTTCAGGCTACAACAGAGACTATACGCCTTCAGAGCCATGCCATTCAGGCTAAATATAGCCCCAAGGATTTTCACGAAGCTGGCGAGCGCAGCTCTCAAACAATTACGCCTAAAGGGAATTCAGGTAGTAGCCTACCTGGACGACTGGCTGGTGTGGGCAGCATCCGAGACAGAATGCTTGCAAGCTTCCAGTCAAGTGATCCAGTTCCTAGAGTACCTAGGCTTCAAGATCAACAAAAAAAAGTCTCGACTTTCTCCATCTCAAAAGTTCGAGTGGCTGGGAATCTACTGGGACCTTTTGTCACACCGTTTCTCCATCCCGGCGAAGAAAAGGAAGGAGATAGAGGGTCTGTCAAGAGACTTCTAGATTCTGAAAGGATATCAAGACGCGAACAGGAGAGGGTACTAGGCTCTCTCCAGTTTGCTTCGGTGACAGACCCAGTGCTAAGAGCACAGCTAAAGGATGCAACCGGAGTTTGGAGAAGGTATGCATCAAACGCGCGAAGAGATCTGAGAAGACCATTGCCGCCTCGGCTACGTACTCTTCTCAGTCCTTGGTCCCAAGCCAGACATCTAAAGAAGTCGGTTCTTCTTCAGCCACCTCCCCCGTCGATGACGATTCACTCAGACGCCTCAAAGGAGGGATGGGGAGGTCACTCTCATCGGAAAAAAGTCCAGGGGACTTGGTCCAAGCTATTCAGGACCTTTCACATAAACTTTCTAGAAGCTATGGCAGTGCTCCTTACCTTAAAGAAAGTCTCCCCTCGTCACTCGACCCACATAAGATTGGTGATGGACAGCGAGGTAGTTGTGAGATGCTTGAATCGACAAGGGTCGAGGTCACCACCTCTCAACCAGGTGATGTTGGCCATTTTCCGATTGGCGGAAAAGAAGAATTGGTACCTGTCGGCAGTTCACCTTCAAGGAGTCCGCAACGTGACAGCGGACGCTCTATCCAGGTTCACCCCCGATAGAGTCGGAATGGTCCTTAGACGCAGGATTATTCTCCTTCATTCTGAATCAAGTCCCAGAACTGCAGATAGACCTCTTTGCGACGAAAGACAACAAGAAGTTGCCCCTGTACGTGTCCCCGTACGAGGACCCCTTAGCGGAAGCAGTGGACGCGATGTCCCTCGATTGGAACAGATGGTCCAGGATTTATCTGTTCCCCCTCACAATCTTCTGTTGAGGGTCCTCAACAAACTGAGATCCTTCAAGGGGGTAGCGGCAATAGTGGCCCACAAGTGGCCGAACAGCATGTGGTTCCCCTTGGCGTTGGAACTACAGCTGAAGTTTGTGCCGCTACCACATCCAGTTCTGACCCAGCGAGTCCAGAAGTTGACTGTCTGTGCTTCATTACAGAAAACCCGGACCCTGCAGCTCATGATTTTCTCGCCCTTGCGGTGAGAAAGCGTTTCGGGATTTCGAAAGCCAGCATAGACTTCCTAGAGGAATATAAGTGCAAATCGACTAGAAGGCAATATGAGTCATCTTGGAGAAAATGGGTGGCCTTTGTAAAGGCGAAGAATCCGCAGGAGATCTCGACAGACTTCTGCTTATCTTTCTTCATCCACCTCCATGGTCAAGGGTTGGCAGCTAACACGATTTCAGTGTGCAAGTCTGCTTTGATGAGACCCATTTTATATGCCTTCCAGATCAACCTAGGTAACGAGATCTTCAATAAAGTTCCGAAAGCCTGCGCTAGGCTCAGACCTTCAGCACCTCCAAAGCCCATTTCATGGTCTTTAGACAAAGTTCTTCATTTCGCTTCCCTGTTGAGCAATGAAGAATTTGCGTTAAAGGATTTGACACAAAAAGTTATTTTCCTATTTGCACTCGCGTCCAGGGCCAGGGTTAGTGAGATCGTAGCCCTCTCGAGAGAGGCAGGTCGTGTTTAGTTCCTGGATGGGGGGGAACTGAACCTGTTTCCGGATCCTACGTTTCTCGCCAAGAATGAGTTACCCTCCAACAGGTGGTGTCCCTGCAGAATCTGCCCTCTGAAAGAAGATGCATCTCTATGTCCAGTAGAATGCCTAAAGGTCTATCTTCGTAGAACTTCAGACTTCAAGGTTGGTCAACTATTCAGGGGAGAAACATCAGGCTCAAATTTATCTCTGAATTAACTCAGAGCGAAAATCACATATTTTATTCGCAGAGCGGATCCTGACAGTACACCCGCAGGTCACGATCCGAGGAAAGTTGCCTCATCCCTAAATTTCTTTAATTGTATGGATTTTGAACATCTCCGTTCATACACTGGCTGGAAGTCTTCCAGAGTGTTCTTTCGCAGCTATGCGAAGCAAGTAGAGGAACTAAAGAGATCTGTGGTAGCAGTGGGTCGTGTGGTTAACCCTACTGCTTAACTCTGCGAGGAACAGTGTTCTTAATTGGGACGATTAAGTCCAGGGTGAGTGTGTAGGTACATACTGTACTACAAACTAAATGAGGGCACCGAGTGCCCACATAGACTGTTCCTTTTTCAAAGGTGAACCTAGCATAAGTGCAGACATGTGTGCCGAGCGTTTCTAACGCTAATGTGATTGATTTGTAATACAGACTTTTATGACTTGATACCTCGGTATTTTAAAAAAGTGGCATTTGATGTTTTTTCTTTCAGATAAACAAGTTCTGTTTACTATCATACTTATGCTTAAAGTTTTGGGTTATTTTCTTTTTATATATATATATATATATATATATATATATATATATATATATATATATATATATATATATATATATATATATATATATATATATATATATATATATATATATATATATATATATATGGTGTCCGGACAATTCGGTCCCGGACAATTCGGTCCCGGATAATTCGGCCCCGGACAATTCGGTCCCGGACAATTCGGTACTAGGACAATTCGCT
>NC_090725.1:315657250-315660068 GCF_036898095.1 Palaemon carinicauda | reverse complement strand
TATATATATACATATATATATATATATATATATATATATATATATATATATATATATATATATATATATATATATATTATATGTATATATATATATATATATATTTATATATATATATATATATATATATATATATATATATGTATGTATGTATGTATATATATACATATACATGCATATATATATATATATATATATATATATATATATATATATATATATAATATATATATATATACATATATATATATATATACACACACTTAAAGATATGAAAAGCTACTATGTAGCTCACACTGACCCACTCTCAGAGTTATCCAGATCACGAGGAAAAGTAGCGTGATAAAATATCCGATGATGGAGAATTGTGTCCGTCCGTGATCTAAGGATTAACTGGTCCAGGTCCCCACTATTGAAGGGTGTTAGTGTACCGAAAAATAGCTGATTTTGGTGTCAGATGCCGAATTTTACTCTTTTGCATTTCCGGCAACTTCATAGTGTTGGCAATGCCTGACGTATGAAATTTTGTGAATTTTATTCTTCTAATGCAAAAAAATGGATGGTAACGGGGTAAAGGGGGGCGTGCCGCAAGAGTTGTCATTCCGTGAGACCCATTCATTCCATTGAACTATATACTTTGCAAATAATGTATAAATGCTTTTTCAAGCTAGGGATACTCCTATAAAAACGAGCCTAGTTTGATACCTCATGGGTGGTTTGGAAAATCATGCATAAAAAAATTATAATTGTTGCATGCAATTCTTAAAAAAAATATGCAACAATTGTCTTATATTGATAAAAAAAAAAGTGTATGACAGGCAAATAGCAATTTATACAGTAAAACATCTATACCTGAATGTTGCCAAAACTTCAAGTGAAATTTGACTACAAAAAAACGAAAAAAAAAATATGATTGCGTAATTGTTTTTTTTATGCAATTCAGGAAGTTTTGAGGCAACACCCAAGTGCAAAGAGAAAGCTAATATGATAAAAAAAGGTTTTATGAGATATAAATATTTATTTATTCCAGAAAAAAAGTGCTTCCCAGTGAGAATAATTCCTGTGTGAATGATGCTAAAACTTCAAGTGAAGTTTTCTCGAAACTAAATTTTGAGTGATATGAGTGTATATAAATCCCTAAGACTTGTTCAATTATTGATGGATTTCAAAATTCAAAAATTGCTGGCTTTTATATATAATTTAGAAGGGCTCCATTGATTTGAATCTAAATTTTTTCCTGTTTTTTATTTTTTCACGAATTTTTTATATATTAGATGATTTTTTTTTCTAATAACGCTGTAAGTATTACTAATACAAAAAACATTAAATAATCAAATTGAAGGAATTAAAAGGCAATACAAGTTCTAATAAAATTTATGAAGAAACAAACAAATATTAACTAATTTTTCTCAAGTTTCATGAGTATAGAATAATAGATAGGGGTTTCTTGTCTTTGGTACACTAGCCCCCTTAATCACAGTTAAGGAATGTCCAGGACTTTTATCTTTGCTTTCAATATCTGCTTCTCTGTTTGTTCCTCTCTTTATTAAATATGTAATTACTATTGTTGATCAACAGTTGGAATCATATTCTGCAATAGAGAAATAGTTACAATGTATTTTTTATGAAATGGCTATTTGATACCGGTTTGTATTTGAGTTTATCATGATTATATATATATATATATATATATATATATATATATATATATATATATATATATATATTTATATATATATATATATATATGGCCACAGTTTCTTCCATGAGGAGTTCAAGGTGCACCGTGAAACCTTATTCCAAGCTTTATCGATCATCTTCAGGCATTGAACGATGTCAAAATGCCCCTTCCAAAATTCACGGAGGGGTGAGTTGAGTGCTTTCGGTCACTTCGAAGCATCTTCTTAACAGAAGCTTCGTGTAAAGCTTCTTGAAGTTGGCAATCACTTGTTGGTCCCTAGGCTGGAGGAGAGGGGTGGTGTCCGGTGGCAGATAGAGAACCTTGATGAAGGAGAAGTCAGGAAGTATGTCGGCCTCGAGGCCAGGAGGGTGAGCAGGGGCATTGTCCAGTACCAGGAGACATTTTAGAGGAAGATTGTTCTCTTCTAAAAATTTCTTGACAGCAGGACCGAAGCAGACGTTTACCCACTCAATAAATATGGTCCTCGTGACCCAGGCCTTGGCATTAGACCTCCAAAATAGTGAGAGCTTGTCCTTCGTGATATTTTTCGTCTTGAAGGCACGAGGATTCTCTGAGTTGTACACCAGTAGGGGCTTAATTGTTAAGTCCCCACTAGCATTTGCACAAAATGCGAGGGTAAGTCTGACCTTCATCGGTTTATGGCCAGGAGGCTTCTTTTCTTCTGCTGTGATATATGTATGACGGGGCATTTTCTTCCAGAAAAGGCCAGTTTCATCACAGTTTAACACTTGCTGAGGAATGTAGCGTTCTCTAGAAATTAATTTCTTAAACTTCTTGAGGAATTATTCTGCTGCTTTCTTGTTAGAACTGGCCGCCTCTCCATGCCTGACAACTGAGTGAACACCAGTCCTCTTCCTAAAGCGATCAAACCACCCATGAGAAGCCTTGAACTCTTGGGGGCTTGCTGCTATGTTCCTTCGTCTCCGCCGTCTCTCTGGGCTCCACGAGATCGGCGAAGATGCCGCTCGCCTTTTGCGAAATTACCGATTGCATGAGTGTATCACCGGCGATTTCCTTCTCTTTAATCCATAGTAGAAGGAGTCTCTCCATCTCGTCATTGATTGAGGTCCTTCCACTGGCAAGGGCAGTCATGCCTTTAGAAGACTTACTTGCTTT
>NC_090725.1:315644750-315652250 GCF_036898095.1 Palaemon carinicauda | reverse complement strand
CCTGCCCCTACGATCCTGGTGGATTATGGAATCGGTAACGGTAACGGTAACATAAGAATTAGGTTGGATTAATTATTTACACTTAAAATATCTCGATTTGTTAACGACAGCAATGCAATTTGTCTGCTATTCAGTGGAAATGATTTTTGTGGAATTTTATGTTTTATTATTTTCGATACTCCATGAAATAATTTTCCTAAACGCACCATGATAATTTTTCACAAATATGATACTGTTTCGCTATAGCTCAACAAAGTTGTACCGGTTAGGTGACCCATACTAGGTTGGTTTGCTGTTAGCGATCGGACGAAAATCTCCCACCATCTCCAATCTGTACTAGCCAGCGTGGTGATGAAAACTGCTAAAACCCTAGACATTGAATTGACATGTAGGAGGCCTTCGTCATGCAGTGGACTAGAAACGGCTATATTTGTTGTTGTTGCTGTGTGTGTATATATATATATATATATATATATATATATATATATATATATATATATATATGCAGTATATATACATAATATATTTAATATATATATATATATATATATATATATATATATATATATTTATATATATATATATATATATATATATATATATATATATATATATATATATATATATGCAGTATAAATATAATATATTTAATATATATATATATATATATATATATATATATATATATATATATATATTTATATATATATATATATATGTATATATATATATATATATATATATATATATATATATATATATATATATATATATATATATATTAAGCCATTTTCATTGATGCTTTACTTTTAAATATTTGCAAGTAGACTCTTATTTTTATATATATATATTCAGATTCTCTCTCTTTTTGTGAAATCAAGAAAACCTACGTTATTTGCGGGGTTGAAACTGTTGAATATAATAAAGGTGAAGCGGAAATAAAGTAACAAGGGAGCTCAGACCCTCATAACCCCTAAAACTGCACTTTTCATTTTACATATTTTCCTCATGAATCTACGTTGGGTGTTCAGATGGAATTAACAACGCGAGGGGACTGAGAAATTACAGGGAAAGTCTCTCTCTCTCTCTCTCTCTCTCTCTCTCTCTCTCTCTCTCTCTCTCTCTCTCTCTCTCTTAGAGCAATTAAGCATGTATGTAACTGTGTATTTCTCCATAATTGAGCTCAAGGATGAATGATAATTTTACTGTCTAAAAACTAAGATTCTGTTTAACCAAAGATAACCAATTTTGAGATTTAACTTAAAGTTCTGTGTGCAAATCTTTAGGTACAATAATAGATATATCTTCCACAGTAGTAATCTGCTTTTCCAATCATGGTTGTTGCATGAATACTACTACTACTACTACTACTACTACTACTACTACTACTACTACTAATAATAATAATAATAATAATAATAATAATAATAATAATAATAATAATAATAAATCGTATTAATTGCAAAAGAAAAACCATATTCAAATATTATTACTTAAAATATAAATATTATATGCATTTAATTCTATTTACATTATCATTCCGCCATCCTTCTTATGTGTGCATAAAAACAAATAAATATCTATCTTACGTAACTGGTAAACAATTTTCATAAATGCCCAGGAAAAGAAATTTGATTTAGGAAGAAGCAAATCTTCTTCACCAGGAGCCTGGGAAGCAAGGAGATTTGTTACCACTTATTTTCCTCTGAATACAAATTATGAAATTGCCTTGCCAAATGCAGTTCTTTCTCTCTTTATTTCTGGTACTTTGGCAGGCTTTATAAATCAGATGTTGCTAGGCATGATTGTTCAGTATATTTCTTTATTATTATTATTATTATTATTATTATTATTTTTATTATTATTATTATAATTACTTGCTATGTCACAACCCTAGTTGGGAAAGCAGGAGGCTATAAACCCAGGCGCTCCAACAGGGAAAATAGCCCAGTAAGGAAAGGAAACAAGGAAAAATAAAATTTTTAAAAAGAGTAACAACATTGAAATAAATATCTCCTATATAAATTATAAAAGCTTTAACAAAACAATAGGAAGAGAAACAATACTGAACAGCGTACCCGAGTGTATCCTCAAGCAAGAGAACTCTAACCCAAGACAGTGGAAGACCATGGTACAAGGGCTATGGCACTATTTAAGACTAGAGAATAATGGTTTTATGTTGGAGTGTCCATCTCCAAGAAGAGCTGCTGACCATAGCTAAAGAGGAAAGTGGCCATTGAACAATTACAGTGCAGTAACCAAGTAGACAATAAATTGTAAAGTTTATTTATACGAACATACCATTCTAATTTCAAAGGAATTTTCTAATATAAATTCACCAACTTGTTTATTTTTACCTTCGCCAATGAAGTTGGGATGCGGTTATGTTGTTGCCCCTGTTTGTCCGTTTGTCTGTTTGTTTGCTTGTGAAAATTTTTCTAGGTCAAAGGTCAAGTGTCACGGCCGAGCAAAAGGTCGACCGAATTAACCCTAACCTCAATGCCAAGTTTGCACATTGTTGTCACACAAGCTTCAAATACGCCTACGGTCTGAATTGATTCTGGGAAAGGCAAGTTGGTTTCGAGAAATAAGCTGCCGTGTTGGAGGTCTGCACTCTCAGAGTGCTCTTCTAGTTAACTTTGCGCTCATATGATGAATGGTATTTTACGAATTCGATAAATATTTTCAGAGTGACTTACTGAAGGAATGGGAACTATTTCCTGGTAAATCTAACTGATACCAGATGTCTATTTTGTTATAGATTGAATTCTATAATAACATGCACTGCTTGCTGAAAGAAATACATCAGATAAATGGGTTTTCTATGATCGTTTTACCCAAACACAGACTCTTTAACTTAAAAAAAGAAGAAAAAAAAAACTAACTACAAATGTGATCAGGCGTACACAAGAGCGACAACAACTTATTTAAATGTGAGAGGAATTTCAAATATTTTGAAAATGAAGAGAAAGACCTATTCTTTTTTCTTAAGCTGTCCCCGGAGATATTTAACTTTTTATACGTACCAATGTGCAATTATTGACAATATTAGCTTGTCGTGTTTGCCTATGTAGTTTACAATATCTCTCTCTCTCTCTCTCTCTCTCTCTCTCTCTCTCTCTCTCTCTCTCTCTCTCTCTCTCTCTCTCTCTCTCTCTCTCTCTCTCTGTCAAAATACGAAATTGGAAGAAACTAAAATAAACGATCATAAATAGAATAGAACTCGTATTACTAGTTTCTTCTTATTCCCTTTTAAAATGCCAGACCTACAAAAAAGACGCCGACTGGATTGTTATTGTTACCCCTAAGATATTGTCTCAACATTAGCATGAGAAAATAGTCCAGGAAAGAATTGTAGATGTCTCTTCTATTCAATGTGTCTTCTTGGAGAACACTAAAGAGATTTTTAAAACCTTTTCTTAGTATTTAAAGAATATAAATCGATTGCAGTGATGGAAAACGAAGAATTTTATTATAGTCAACATTAGCATGAGAAAATATTTCAAGAAAGAATTAAATATATCTCTCCTATTCACTGTGAGTTCCTGAAGAGAACTAGAGAAATTAAAAAAAAAATCATGGTATTTAAAGAATGTAAATCAATTGCGATTATTGAAAACAAAGAAAATTTCTTTAAAGTAATGTTAATTTCCAGGAATAAATACATATTAAGAAGAGGTTTTGGAAATATATTTGGAAAGGGGTTTAATCATTCATAAATCAAGGTTCTTTTTGAAGAAGAATACGTATTCATTTGAATTTTTAGGAACGAGAAGGTATAGAGTTTATTTTGGATCCAAATGCATTGAGTGGAAGATTTCGTTAATTGATGTTTTATAGAAAGTATATTTGATAAATATTTGCATTTTTCAAAAGGATAAAATTAATAGAAGATGGAATCTGAAAGGAAAGGGTAATATTGGGTCTGTAAATATAATTAACCCTTTCATGATTTACTGGGGATAGAGGCTTAAAAGTCTTCTCCGGTAACTGCAGTTCTACATCATTAGCTATGAGTTAACTGGAAAATTATTTTTTTCCGAAATTATAACAGTTCTAATTCTGTTTGGAGATTGATAATAGTAATGTGTTTGTAGTCTGGAAGAAAATAAAATTTCTTAAAGTTGTAACATCAAGAAAAGATTATTGATTATTTTGAAAATTTATATGTTTTTCATATATATTCATAAATGCCATATATACCTTTTGATAGATTCTCTCTGCCTCGAGATCAGAGACCCAAGGGGAATCAAATTTATGATATTAGCTTCTGGTCAGACGGGGAAATCGAATCCCGTGACCAATAAACTGAGGTTCCAGTGACTTACCACACAGCCACAAAGAGAGATAAAAGTGTCAGGGAATCAAATCCGGGTCCAAGAAACTGAGGTTCCAAAGACTTACCACACAATCACAAAGAGAGATAAAAGGGCCAGGGAATCAAATCCGGGTCCAAGAAACTGAGGTTCCAGAGACTTACCACACAACCACAAAGAGAGATAAAAGGGCCAGGGAATCAAATCCGGGTCCAAGAAACTGAGGTTCCAGAGACTTACCACACAACCACAAAGAGAGATAAAAGGGCCAGGGAATCAAATCCGGGTCCAAGAAACTGAGGTTCCAGAGACTTACCACACAACCACAAAGAGAGATAAAATGGCCAGGGAATCAAATCCGGGTCCAAGAAACTGAGGTTCCAGTGACTTACCACACAGCCACAAAGAGAGATAAAAGTGTCAGGGAATCAAATCCGGGTCCAAGAAACTGAGGTTCCAGAGACTTACCACACAACCACAAAGAGAGATAAAAGGACCAGGGAATCAAATCCGGGTCCAAGAAACTGAGGTTCCAGAGACTTACCACACAACCACAAAGAGAGATAAAAGGGCCAGGGAATCAAATCCGGGTCCAAGAAACTGAGGTTCCAGAGACTTACCACACAACCACAAAGAGAGATAAAAGGGCCAGGGAATCAAATCCGGGTCCAAGAAACTGAGGTTCCAAAGACTTACCACACAACCACAAAGAGAGATAAAATGGCCAGGGAATCAAATCCGCGTCCAAGAAACTGAGGTTCCAGTGACTTACCACACAGCCACAAAGAGAGATAAAAGTGTCAGGGAATCAAATCCGGGTCCAAGAAACTGAGGTTCCAGAGACTTACCACACAACCACAAAGAGAGATAAAAGGGCCAGGGAATCAAATCCGGGTCCAAGAAACTGAGGTTCCAGAGACTTACCACACAACCACAAAGAGAGATAAAAGGGCCAGGGAATCAAATCCGGGTCCAAGAAACTGAGGTTCCAGAGACTTACCACACAACCACAAAGAGAGATAAAAGGGGCAGGGAATCAAATCCGGGTCCAAGAAACTGAGGTTCCAAAGACTTACCACACAACCACAAAGAGAGATAAAAGGGGCAGGGAATCAAATCCGGGTCCAAGAAACTGAGGTTCCAGAGACTTACCACACAACCACAAAGAGAGATAAAAGGGGCAGGGAATCAAATCCGGGTCCAAGAAACTGAGGTTCCAGAGACTTACCACACAACCACAAAGAGAGATAAAAGGGCCAGGGAATCAAATCCGGGTCCAAGAAACCTAGGTTCCAGAGACTTACCACACAACCACCAAAAGAGATAAAAGGGCCAGGGAATCAAATCCGGGTCCAAGAAACTGAGGTTCCAGAGACTTTCCACACAACCACAAAGAGATAAAAGGGCCAGGGAATCAAATCCGGGTACAAGAAACTGAGGTTCCTGTGACTTACCAGTCCTTTTCTACCCATTTTCTTTTTCTCATTCCTTCGTTTTATCTTTCTTCATTTATACAAATTAAACTAGAAAACCAACTCTGAGAGGGCAGACCTCCACTACTGCAGCTTATTTCTTAAAACCAGCTTGCCATTCTCAGAATTAATTTAGAGCGTAGATGTATTTGAAGTCTGTGTGGCAACCATGTGTATACTTTGGGTTAACGGTAGGGCTGAGTCGGTCGACCTTTTGCTAAACCTTGACCTTCACCTTTGACCTAGGACTTCTACGTCTCAACAATTAATCCCTAAACGTTTCACTACTCTATGAGTAAAATTGTGGCCAGGAAGTTGTTCACAAACAAATAAACAAACCAAAAGGGGCAACAAAAACATAATTATGCAGAATGGTAAATGCACGCCTGTCAATAGAATTATTGGTTTAGATGAATGAGAAAAATAATCGAATTCTATACAAGCGCTAAACCTACTTTGACCTTCAGGCCATCAACAACGAATTCCCTTAAACTGGAATAAAAGCATCACAGTATACAAATCTGTACTTGTTTAAATGTCCAAATTATCATTAATTTTCTTATTACGGCAGCTCTCTCTCTCTCTCTCTCTCTCTCTCTCTCTCTCTCTCTCTCTCTCTCTCTCTCTCTCTCTCTCTCTCTCTCTCTCACATACTTTTCCAAAACTGGAATCATTTGCTAGATAATACGGCTATCGAGTGGCCCTCTCACTCTCTCTCTCTCTCTCTCTCTCTCTCTCTCTCTCTCTCTCTCTTTTACACACACACACACTTTCCCATGCTGAAGTCATTTGCTAGATGAGACAGTTTTCACGTACCCATTAAATAGGCAATAGTATATTATACTCAAATATCATCTCTCTCTCTCTCTCTCTCTCTCTCTCTCTCTCTCTCTCTCTCCTCTCTCTCTCTCTCTCTCTCTCTTTTACGAACACATAAGTACACACAAACACTTTTCAAAACTGAAATAATTTGCTACATAATAGATTTTCAGTTACCCATTAAATAGGCAATATTATAGTATACTTAATTGGTCTCTCTCTCTCTCTCTCTCTCTCTCTCTCTCTCTCTCTCTCTCTCTCTCTCTCTTACACACACAACCACAACACACTTTTCGAAACTTGAATTATTTTCTAGATAATGGATTTTTCGCTTACCCATTAAATAGGCACTATCCTAGCATACTAAATTGATCTCTCTCTCTCTCTCTCTCTCTCTCTCTCTCTCTCTCTCTCTCTCTCTCTCAACACAGAACCAGAACATACAAACACTTTCCCAAACTGGAATCATTCGCTCACACATTAAGTAGTTAATAGTTTTGTATACTAAAATTATCTCTCTCTCTCTCTCTCTCTCTCTCTCTCTCCTCTCTCTCTCTCTCTCTCTTTCTCTCTCTCTCTCTCTCTCTTACAAAATGGAATCTTTTGCACGGAAATCAATATAATATAACAAATAAAACTTTTCGTAGATTTTCCATTCAATTCTTGTAACAAAGATTACACGTCGTAACTGTCCATCATGATTTGTCCTTCCCAGGAAGTTCTATTCAAAACTACATTCTCTCAACTTATAGGTTTAAAGGTTTAAAAGTCGTTCATGACTGGCAGAGGCAAGGGACAGTGATATTGCCCTAGCAAGCATGACAATGCCCTAGAGACTGACCATATATATCATATGATCAGCGACCAAGCCCCCTCTCCATCCAAGCTAGGAC
>NC_090725.1:315629750-315639750 GCF_036898095.1 Palaemon carinicauda | reverse complement strand
TCTACTTCGTTCGCTTTGGATACGCCGTGTACTCGAACCTGTACACACTACCATACCCGATGTCGATAGTTTACCCATAAAGGACTTGATGACCAAAGCTGACGCCCTTATGGACAGCCACTTCACGACCTTGAAGACCTCCATCAACGCCTCCACTCCGGACAAACAAGACGCCTATTCAACGTCAACTGAAGCTAACGTGAATGCCGTAGGACATACACGCCTATCCCATGACGTGTTGAAGCAGCGAAAAATCCACCCACCACCCACCACTTGCTCGCGCCCCAACAAATTACTTCTACAGCCACTTACTGCCTCCCATCAGCAGCAGTTTTGCTGATACCACAACAGAATTGGGGCAACCGCGAAGAAATGTGCCAATGATTGTCAGTGACCAAAAAAACGTGTAGGTAGGCCATCGCTCGTGGCGGTGGCCTCCCATGTTTCTAATCCTTTCTTTTTACATGATGCAGGAACGGGCGTGTGATTTTTGGTAGACACCGGTGCTTGTCATTCTCTTTTGCCAAGGGAACTCTTCAGGACACGACGTAATTTGTCTACGTCTGTCGACGTCCGCCTGGTAGCTGCCAACGGATCTGCGATACCCACCTACAGTTACGAGAACCTCACATTATCGTTTGGAAACGGTAAATTTGATTGGAAGTTTCTCGTTGCTGACGTCACATTGCCAATCCTCGGTGCCTATTTCCTCTCTCATTTCCACCTTCTGGTCGATTTCACCCACCGACGATTAGTCAACGCAGACTCGTACTTGTCGACACCTCTTCAACCCGCCTCCTCCAACCTCCCTCTCCACATCAGCGCACACACGGATACCTACGCCCACCTCCTCACGTCATACACGGAAGTTTTCCGTCCAGAACTTCGCCAAACATCCACGGCTCCTGCCAAGCACGGTACTTATCACCATATCAAGAGAACGGGACCCCCAGTCTTCGCAAGATTCAGACGTCTGGTACCGGAACGATTGGCAGCCGCCAAACAGACGTTCGCCGAAACGGATGAAATGGGCCTTTGCCAAAAGGCCTCCAGCCCAATGTTGTCACCCTTACACATCGTTCTGAAAAAAGATGGCTCCCTCCATCCATGCGGCGATTACAGGCGCCTAAACATGTAAACAGAACCGGATCATTACCCCAACCCAAACATCGCCGACGTGACCTCCTACCTGCACAAAGCGAAGGTTTTCTCCACGCTTGACCTCCTGAA
The DNA here is from genome assembly GCF_036898095.1 of Palaemon carinicauda. Taxonomy (NCBI): domain Eukaryota; kingdom Metazoa; phylum Arthropoda; class Malacostraca; order Decapoda; family Palaemonidae; genus Palaemon; species Palaemon carinicauda. The sequence goes on along the minus strand of NC_090725.1, from coordinate 315,638,520 downwards.
GGGGTATTATTAGGTACCTATGAACCCAGAAGACATCCCCAAGACCGCCATCACCACTTCGTTTTGCACATTCACCTTTAATTACTCCTGTTTTGGCCTTCATAATGCTGGGGCCACTTTTCAACGTCTCATGGATAGCATCTTAGGGGACCTCCCCTTCTGAGTACGTTATGTGGACGATATACTTGTGTTCTCTTCCTCAAAAGAGGAACACCTCCGTCATTTGTGCATCGTGCTCGACCACCTGCAACAAAACGGCCTTGTAGTCCGGTACGACAAGTGTACCTCTGGCGCCAACGAAGTGTCGTTTTTAGGGCACCGCATCACTCCTGAAGGGTTCCATCCCCTCCCTGAGAAGGTATCAGCCGCTCAGAACTTCCCCACGCCCTCGACCGTCAAAGCTCTGCAGGAATTCTTGGGCATGATCAACTATTATCACCTTTTTCTGCCAGCCATTGCCACCACTCTTGCTCCCCTCTACGCCTCCCTTAAGGGCAAGCCAAAAGTCCTGAAGGGGGGTCCCCTTCAAGAAGCAGCCTTCTGCAATGCAAAGAAGGCCCTATCAACTGCTGCATCTCTCACTTTTCCTATCCCACATGCCCCTCTCCTTCTTTCCACCGATGCCAGCGACATTGCTATTGGTGCAGTACTCGAGCGAATTGCTGGCGGTGCTCTTGGCTGTCCGTCACTTTCGCCATTTCATAGAAGGTACACTCTTCGTCATTCGTACAGACCACATGCCTCTGGTGCATGCCTTCACTCAACAGTATGACGCCTGGTCTGCCCATCAACGCCGACATCTCTCCGCGGTGGCTGAATACAATTGCACCCTTTAATACATCGCTGGGAAAATGAATCCCATTGCCGATGCCTGCCAAGAAACACGTTGGCTGCCGTTCAACTGGGATTGGATTACAAAGCCTTGGCTCAAGCCCAACGACAGGATCCAGAGTATCAAGCATGTAGGACATCCTGCACATCCCTCCATTAGGAAGACATCCACCTCGAAGACTCCAACACCACCCTCCTCTGTGACGTCAGTACTGGTAGACCGCGACCTTGGATTCCTGCTCCCATGCACAGACAGGTGTTTGATTTCATTCACGGCCTTTCACATCACTCATGCCATTCTACTGTAAATCTGCTGAAGACAAAGTTCTTTGGGCACGGCATTTCTAAGGATGCTAAGGATTGGGTCCGCGCCTGTACTTCTTGCCAAACTTTCAAAATATATCGACACACGGATTCAGGAGTGGGCACCTTTCCTCAACCTCAGCATCGCTCCGCCCACATTCACGTCGACGTTGTAGGCCCCCTACCCACATCACAAGGACATCATTACCTGTTTACGGTCATGGACCGCTCCACTTGTTGGCCTGAAGCCATTCCCATGAAAACTGCAATGTTCGCCTCATGTACATCTGCCTTACCTCCAGGATGGATTGCAAGGTTTGGTATCCCTGAGCATATTACTTTGGACAGGGGTACCACTTTCACCTCTCAATTGTGGACATCATTAGCGAATCTCCTGGGCATCACTCTACATCAGATAACTGCCTACAAGCCTGCTGCCAATGGAATGGTTAAACGTTTTTATCGCACCATCAAAGCAGCTTTCATGTCCCGCTGCAAGGATTCCAACTGTTTACTCAGCTTCCATGGGTCCTCCTGGGACTAAGGACCACTCCTAAAGACACCTTCGATGTCTCGGCAGTTGAAATTGTGTATGGTGACCCGTTGGTCGTCCCTGCCAAATTTTTTCCTTCTGCAACCTCCTTCGACGATCTCCGGCACATACGTCACGTCGTGAGAAAATTTACTCCATGCCGCCAGATTTACAAGCCCCCAGCGAAGCATCACATACCGACAGACTTGCACTATGCAACGCACGTCTTCCTATGCAATGACACTGGCAAGCCACCGCTAACGCCCCCTTACGTGGCGCCACCCTTTCCTTGTGATCCGACGCAGTCCGAAAGCATTCCTACTAAACATTCGTGGCAAAGAAGACTGGGTATCCATTGATCGTTTAAAACATGCTTATCTCCTACCAGATGACCCGCCTACAGTTCACCTCTCTAGATCAGGGTGCCCTATTTAACATGTACTGTATGTAATTTTTAGGGGGGGGGGGAGCCATGTACCAACCGTGTGTCACACGATCGTATATAGTAACGACATTTCATTTTTTGTATGAATTATGCTTGTATCTTCGCTCTCCCTTCGCACTGATAAAAACCTGAAATAACATGTCTGTTTTTCTCACCGTTAACTGTTAACCGGCGACCTTTTCGGTTGAAGATGAAATTGCCTGTTATGTTTTGTATGTCCTTTTTTACTGGGGTTTATGTATATATAAACGAGTGTTCTGTAATAAAGTTTACTCAGTAGCTTTCATCCTGCCTTTGAGTCACAACTTTCTCTCGGCAGGTAGACCAACAGGCTCCCCTATAGCCCCCATCCTTAGTTCACAAGTATGGTGAGATTGCAGACGAAAATACTGACCAGTATGAGCAGGACTCGAACCCCAGACTATTATTATTATTATTAGTATTATTATTATTATTATTATCATTATTATTTTTATTATTATTAGCTAAGCTACAACCCTAGTTGGAAAAGCAAGATGCTATAAGCCCAAGGGCTCCAACTGGGAACAATAGCCCTGTGAGGAAAGGAAGTAAGGAAATAAATAACGATATAAGAACTATTGAAAAATTTAAAATAAAATAGTTTCAAATATTAACAACATTAAAACAGATATTTGATATTTAAACCATAAAAGGACTTATGTAAGCATGTCCAACATAAAAACATTTGCTGCAAGTTTGAACTTTGAAGTTCTACTGATTCAACTACCCGAATTAGGAAGATTATTCCACAACTTGGTCACAGCTGGCAATTACCTGGCAGGGACGTGTCCAATTGGCCCCTACTACCCTAAATGGATTAACGATAGAAGAGACTCGTGTTTGTCATTATGTACAGAAGGATTATATTATCTTGTCTGTATAAGGGTTGACATCCTTATCTGAACGGCGGATTACAAATAAGGCTAAGACAAGAGAAACGTAATACTACTGGAATTCAAACACACGACGCTTACTCTAAATGAGGTTAGAAAACAGTTTTGCTGTATTTCAGGCTTAAAGTAATTTGATTACAGATCGATTAGAAAATGAAAAAATCAGTAATATGCTTGCTGATTACGATTTAAACTTCAAAGCTCTTGTGCTCTGGTTAGCGAGGATTGATTGCGCGTGATTTGATTTTAATCATTTAATACATTTCATCAATTAATCGAAATGATAGAGCTTATGCTATGATTTATAATTACCATTGGAACTGGAGTGAACGAGAAAAATACTGGGTTGTAATAGTAACACAACCTGAATGCAATAACTCAAGGATTGGGATTATTGCTCCTAAATATTGATTTGATTGAATAACCTCCAAGATTAAAAGTGTGGGGTTATTATTATTATTATTAGTATTATTATTATTAGTATTATTATTATCATTATTATTATTATTATTATTATTATTATTATTATTATTGTTGTTATTATTATTTGCTAAGCTACAACCCTTGTTGGAAAAGCAGATTTATATAAGCCCTGGGGCTCCAACAGGGAAAATAGCCCAGTGAGGAAAGGAAACCAGGAAAAATTAAATATTTTAAGAACACTAACATTAAAATAAATATCTCCTTTATAAATTATATAATATATAACAAACAAGAAAAAGAGAAATAAGATAGAATAGTGTGCTTGAGTTTACCCTCTAGCAAGAAAATTCTACCCCAAGACAGTGGAAAACCAAGGTAGAGAGGCTATAGGATTACCCAAGACTAGAGAACAATGGTTTGATTTAGGAGTGTCCTCCTTGAAGAGTTGCTTACCATATCTAAAGAGTCTCTTCTACCCTTACCAAGATGAAAGTGGGCACTGAAAATTACAGTGCAGTAACCCCATGGCTGGCAAAAATTGTTTGGCAATCTATGTGGTCAGGTGTATGGGGACAGAGGAGAATATGTAAAGAATAGGCCAGACTATTCGTTGTGTGTGTGTGTTCATGTGCGTGTGTAGGCAAAGGGAAAATAAACCATAACCAGAGAGAAGGATCTAATATAGTAATGTCTGGCTAGTCAAAGGACCCCATAACTCTCTGGCTGCAGCATCTCAACGGGTGGCTGGTGCCCAAGCCAACCTAATACCTATAGTAGTTTAGGCCAACCTACTATCTATGATAGTTAGTTGTGGGAAAGAAGATTAGGCTCCTGTGGCCTATTTGAGGGTTTTGTTGCACCTTTCATTAATTTTTTGTCTGACTAGATTATTGTATTACCTATTTTGATATAATTTCTTTCATAATACAGCATTTGCATAAACTTTAAACAAAATTTCTTCACGAAAAACATTGAATCTTGAACAACGTCCTCATGCTGATATTTTGAAATTTTGGTACTCTCTCTCTCTCTCTCTCTCTCTCTCTCTCTCTCTCTCTCTCTCTCTCTCTCTCGCTCTCTCTCTCTCTCTCTCTCTCTCTCTCTCTCTCTCTCTCTCTCTCTCTCTCTCTCTCTCAATAAAATTTCACCACGATACTAGTTGTATCTTAAACAACGCCCTACTGCTGACCAGTCTCTCTCTCTCTCTCTCTCTCTCTCTCTCTCTCTCTCTCTCTCTCTCTCTCTCTCTCTCTCTCTCTCTCTCTCTCTCAGCTGGCAATTACCTGGCAGGGACGTGTCCAATTGGCCCCTACTACCCTAAATGGATTAACGATAGAAGAGACTCGTGTTTGACATTATGTACAGAAGGATTATATTATCTTGTCTGTATAAGGGTTGACATCCTTATCTGAACGGCGGATTACAAATAAGGCTAAGACAAGAGAAACGTAATACTACTGGAATTCAAACACACGACGCTTACTCTAAATGAGGTTAGAAAACAGTTTTGCTGTATTTCAGGCTTAAAGTAATTTGATTACAGATCGATTAGAAAATGAAAAAATCAGTAATATGCTTGCTGATTACGATTTAAGCTTCAAAGCTCTTGTGCTCTGGTTAGCGAGGATTGATTGCGCGTGATTTGATTTTAATCATTTAATACATTTCATCAATTAATCGAAATGATAGAGCTTATGCTATGATTTATAATTACCATTGGAACTGGAGTGAACGAGAAAAATACTGGGTTGTAATAGTAACACAACCTGAATGCAATAACTCAAGGATTGGGATTATTGCTCCTAAATATTGATTTGATTGAATAACCTCCAAGATTAAAAGTGTGGGGTTATTATTATTATTATTATTATTATTATTATTATTATTATTATTATTATTATTATTATTATTATTATCATTATTGTTATTATTATTATTATTATTATTATTATTATCATTATTATTATTATTATTTGCTAAGCTACAACCCTTGTTGGAAAAGCAGATTTATATAAGCCCTGGGGCTCCAACAGGGAAAATAGCCCAGTGAGGAAAGGAAACCAGGAAAAATTAAATATTTTAAGAACACTAACATTAAAATAAATATCTCCTTTATAAATTATATAATATATAACAAACAAGAAAAAGAGAAATAAGATAGAATAGTGTGCTTGAGTTTACCCTCTAGCAAGAAAATTCTACCCCAAGACAGTGGAAAACCAAGGTAGAGAGGCTATAGGATTACCCAAGACTAGAGAACAATGGTTTGATTTAGGAGTGTCCTTCTCCTTGAAGAGTTGCTTACCATATCTAAAGAGTCTCTCCTACCCTTACCAAGATGAAAGTGGGCACTGAAAATTACAGTGCAGTAACCCCATGGCTGGCAAAAATTGTTTGGTAATCTATGTGGTCAGGTGTATGGGGACAGAGGAGAATATGTAAAGAATAGGCCAGACTATTCGTTGTGTGTGTGTGTGCATGTGCGTGTGTAGGCAAAGGGAAAATAAACCATAACCAGAGAGAAGGATCTAATATAGTAATGTCTGGCTAGTCAAAGGACCCCCATAACTCTCTGGCTGCAGCATCTCAACGGGTGGCTGGTGCCCAAGCCAACCTAATACCTATAGTAGTTTTAGGGCCAACCTACTATCTATGATAGTTAGTTGTGGGAAAGAAGATTAGGCTCCTGTGGCCTATTTGAGGGTTTTGTTGCACCTTTCATTAATTTTTTGTCTGACTAGATTATTGTATTACCTATTTTGATATAATTTCTTTCATAATACAGCATTTGCATAAACTTTAAACAAAATTTCTTCACGAAAAACATTGAATCTTGAACAACGTCCTCATGCTGGTATTTTGAAATTTTGGTACTCTCTCTCTCTCTCTCTCTCTCTCTCTCTCTCTCTCTCTCTCTCTCTCCTCTCTCTCTCTCTCTCTCTCTCTCTCTCTCTCTCTCAATAAAATTTCACCACGATACTAGTTGTATCTTAAACAACGCCCTACTGCTGACCAGTCTCTCTCTCTCTCTCTCTCTCTCTCTCTCTCTCTCTCTCTCTCTCTCTCTCTCTCTCTCTCTCTCTCTCTCTACGTTTCAAGTAAAATTTCACCTTGAAAAACACTATCATGAAGAACGTCCTACTGCTGCCAGTTTGAAGTCTTGGTATAGTCTCTCTCTCTCTCTCTCTCTCTCTCTCCTCTCTCTCTCTCTCTCTCTCTCTCTCTCTCTCTCCTCTCTCTCTCTCTCTCTCTCTCTCGGGAAAAGTTCACCACGAAAAATAATGTATCATGAGCAACGTCCTACTGCTACCATTTTGAAATCTCTCTCTCTCTCTCTCTCTCTCTCTCTCTCTCTCTCTCTCTCTCTCTCTCTCAGAGGGAACTTTAACCTTCCAATCAAATTACAGTGACTGCTTCCTCGAAGTTGGATCGTCATTTCCTCTGGTTCGAGCTCAACACCAATTCTCGTCTTGTGAAGAAAATTGGAAATTACCTGCAATTTTTCATCTCAATCTCCAGCTTCGTCTGTATTACCGAGTTGATTTAATCGTTGTTTGTGTATATTTCGTCAACTTCAAGGTACATATATATATGTACACTTTGTGGTAGACCAGGTTAATAAAATTATAAAAATAAAGGTGTCATACTTATTTTACACTCGTTTTCTTTTTCTTTTCTTTTTTTTTTGTAGTGTATATAGATGTTATCTTGAATGAAAAGGTGATTGGTTGATTAATTTATATTTCACTGGCATTCTGACATCGAAGGTCATTGACGCCTATATCATTTGCTATAAAGAATAAAAGAGTATTCAGTTTCAAACCATTAATTTGAAGATGTCCTTATAAAATTGGAAATTTTAATAGCCTTCAAACGCATGTTTCGGAATCTAAAAATACACATCATGCCAAAGAATCTTGGCAAGGATGAACTTGCCATCCTCACCTCGATCCTCAAAAAGATATTTATTTCTTCCTGTGTTATAAGCTGGCTATTCGGTCAACAAATGCCTCACTCTCAAGGGTACCAAACAGTCGTCGCAATATGGCGGGGTGTTAGCCAGTCATCGGAAACTCGAGTGTGTCAACCAAGTGTGACCAATTCGGAGACGACAAAGAGTAGTATCCCTTTTTCGGGGTATCATGTTATAGCTTCAAGAAGATATGACATTCCTTATTTCTCTCATCTTAGGCTTTGTTCATAATTATTTCGTAAGTTGCACTCGAACATATTTTTTTTTCTTAGAAAAGGCTTATAAAATTTAAAGATTGCAATGCAATTTAGCTATCAAGTGACTTTTACAGATACCGAATGTTATAAGGACTTATAAATTGATATCTTCTTCGTCTTCGACTAAAGCTTTTCCCGCTATGCAGGGTAGCTATTTCTGGAAAGCCGTTTCCAATTTCTTCTATCCTCCTGAGATGAGAGGGAGAATTTTGAATATGGTTATATAATTCTATAAAGATAAAGTTGTAAGACGTTAAGCGATTTCAGTAAGCAAGAGTGAGGAACCTAATTTTCTCCACTAAGAAATTGATATCGGCCACGATGAGAATACTGAGAGTTTTCACCAATTCGGTTGCCACCTTCATGGACATATAATATCAAAGTAAAATTTAGATACTAAAGGAGAATTCTTTAGTTGTATTTATTTTCAATTTGACACTTTAATCACCTGCCAGATGTATTTCGAAAATGGAAACAAGTGACTATGCTCTTCCTCCCATATGCAACATCACGTCTGGAGACCAACACGCATCTTGATCACATCTTCGTATACGTCGAGATTGGCATCCAATAGATGGTAGCACATATACCTCCGAGGCTGACTTAATGAGTGCAATTGAAGGTTGAATTATGAAATGATCTGTTTGCAGAATGGGCGGCATATATCAGGCTTGGGTTGGGTGTGTGGGCGAATTGGGGACGTTAGATATATATTGATTCTGTCCATTGATGAGGACTCTTCAAAATTTTGGGGTTGTTATTTGAACCATTGGTAGATAAGGTTTGCGATTTTCCCTGCAGTTTCAAGTCCGGTCGTGGTAAATAACAATCCACTCGCGAGATTTACTTTTCCCAGCAAGTTATAAAAAAGAAGATAGACAACAAGAAACAAATGATTGGATGAAGGAAAAATACAAATGACTGAAGGTCTGGTTCCACATCAAAAGGATAGAAAAGCATAAGCATAGAAGAAGATAGATAGGATGCTAAAATGAAGTGGATAGAAAAAGATAACTAGTAAGAAAAACTGATGGATATGCTGAATATATATTTTAGAGAGAAAAACAAGTCCTTTAAATAGAAGAAAATGTG
>NC_090725.1:315609750-315614750 GCF_036898095.1 Palaemon carinicauda | reverse complement strand
TGAAATTTGAGAATTTCACCGAATACTAATAGACTTTTCCTTTCTTTACAGGAGGAGCATCCCGAGTGCGGGAATAGTTTTTGCAGGGTCCACAGTAAGAACTTCTGCGGCCACGACATGTGCAGGGCCCACGCTCGCTGCGCTGTCACCAAGGGGGCTCTCAAGTATTGGGACCCGCAGGTATGTAACGTTTGAACCAACCTAGTAACAGAGGCTTTTGATGACCAAAACTCCACTGAGTCAAGGGACCCAGCAAGGGAGAAGCTGCGTAAATGGGTCAGGGGTTTCCATAAGAATACTTCTGGCCCATACCTTCCTAACGAAAGAATGAGGGCATGTCTTTTCCCTAGGGCATCTTCGGATGCGGTTATTCCCCAGGCTCAACCTGAGATTCCCCTAGTTCAGATTCCGGTAGAATCTGAAGTTTCGGAAGCCTTGGAGAACATCCAACTTTAGGACAACATGTCAGTTGTCTCAGAGGAGACTGAGAACAATCTCCTAGTGGAGGAGTTGGATCAGGCGGATGAAGATCCACCTGAACCATAAACTGAGAAAGCCTATACGATTTCGGTGTCATCGGCCACAGGGAATGAGCCGTTGCCTTCTACTTCCTCCACTGCGCCCCAACTGAATTCGATTACGAGTACTTTGCACTCGTTGCTGTCCATGGTGCAAGACATGCAAAAGAAATCGACCGAGAAGGAGGCCTCTTTTCGGACCGAAATTCATCAACTGGTTGCAGCACGTTTGGCTCCGAAGAAGCTAAACGTTAAGGATCTCCCTGCCTTCTCTGACGTTAACTCTTGGAGGTACGCAGAGCACATGCCCATGTCAGGCGGGAATATCTTCCTCTCGGATAAACTGGGTACTGTCCCAGTAGAGGAAATTGAATTTTGGCCCAGCAAAGGGTCCTACCTGGATTGCTACGTCCGTCTCAGGACGGAACCCGCATCCAAAGAGTAGACAGAGCCCAAGGAAACGATTGTCCTTGAACTCTCTAAAGCTCAGGCTTTATTTACCACCACCTTAAAGGAGAGGGCCCATACTAGCTCTAAGGTGCCGGCTCTCAGCAAGAAGCACCCGTACTTCATTGCTGATCCTCAACGTGCCTTTCCCTTTATGGACAAAGGGCTTAAGGCAGCCGAAAAGGCAGTCGAGGCAGGGAAACCGTGCCCTACACTGGAAGAGTGTAGACCCTTCTCCCTGGCCTTCCCATCAGACGATGGGGACTGGAAGGATATCCACAACACCTTCACAGTCGGGAAGCTGGAGGCAGATATTGCCGGACGACAGTTCGGTGAAGACCTCCCCAAGCTGCCGGACTTTCTCCTGCGTAGAGAGCAGGAGAAAAAATAACGCTTAGCCGCTTCCTTGTCACTACAGACTGGCCTGGAGACAATGGCAATCATCCTAGATAAACCAGACATGTACATGGTCTTCGCCAAAGCCCATTTGACGACGGTGAGTAAAGACCTGTACAACTTTATTAAAGCCAGAAGGGCTTACAGAGAGTTCGTGTTCGCCTCGGCTGCGGTGAGGCACGAACCCAGGAAACTGATGGCTTCCAACATCTGGGGAAAAGACCTCTTCCCAAGTGAAGTGGTCAAAGAGGTCGTGGACAAAGCCACCACTGAAAACAGAAACCTCCTTTCCAAGTGGGGCTTGTCCGCCAAAAGGAAATCTCCAGCTGACGAGGGTCCCCAGCCGAAGAAGAGATTAAAACGACCTAGAGTGCCCTCTTGGCCTAAGCAACAACAGCAGCTTCCCGGGGCCACGGTGCTCCAGACGGTGGCACAACCACCCACCACCTTTCAACTGGTTCCCCAAACCCTGGCGACTCAGTCACCTGTGTTCACCCCAGTGTTTGAAAGGCAGTCTACGACCTTTCAGCCGAAGTCTCGAGGATCCTTTCGAGGCTCCTCCAGACGCCCCTCCAGAGGTAGGGGAAACAGGGGTGGACGTGGCCAAGGAGGTAAATCCTCCTCCCAGCACTCAAAGTGAGATGCTACTGGTAGGAGGGAGCCTCTTCTACTTCCGGGATCGTCGGACCTTCGATCCCTGGGTCCACAGCCTAATCAAGAACAGACTAGGGTGGAGTTGGAACTCAACTCTACCAACCTTCCCTCAATTCTTCCAACACTCAACCCCCATATTGGAAGAATATGTTCAGGAACTCTTGAACAAAAGAGTCATACAGAAGACGAAGTTCGTCAGATTCCAAGATAGGCTATTTTGTGTTCCGAAGAAGGACTCAGAAAAGCTCAGAGTAATTCTGGACTTGTCACCACTCAACAAGTTTATAGTGAACTACAAGTTCAAAATGCTGACGCTTCAACACATCAAGACCCTGTTGCCCAAACGGGCATACACAGTCTCCATAGACATGACGGATGCTTACTGGCACGTTCCGAACAGCCGTCAAGTCTCCCCTTACCTGGGATTCAAACTATAAAGAAGATAGTATGTCTTCAGAGCCATGCCATTCGGACTAAACATAGTTCCAAGGGTATTCACCGAGCTTGCGAATGCAGTAATTCATCAACTACACCTATAAGGAATCCAGGTGGTAGCCCACCTGGACGATTGGCTGGTGTGGGCAGCATCCGAAGAAGAATGCAGGCAAGCCTCCATGGAAGTGATCCAGTTCCTGGAACGCTTGAGATTCAAGATCAATCGGGAAAAATCCCGACTGTCTCCAGCTCAGAAGTTTCAGTGGCTGGGCGTCCACTGGAACTTGCAGTTGCACTGCCTTTCCATTCCATCACAGAAACGGAAAGAGATAGCGGGATCTGTCAGAAGGCTTTTTTGATCCGCAAAGATAACAAGAAGGCAACAGGAAAGAGTGTTGGAGTCTCTCCAATTCGCCTCAGTGACAGATCCAGTATTGAGAGCACAATTAAAAGATGCATCAGGAGTCTGGAGAAAATATGCATCAAACGCTCGAAGAGATATAAAAAGACCAACACCAAATCGTCTGCGATCCCTACTCAAGCCATGGTCGGAGGGCAAGAACCTAAAGAACAAGGTTCCCTTACAACCACCTCCACCGTCAGTCACACGGATGTCTCAAAAGACGGGTGGGGAGGTCACTCTCACCATCGGAAAGTCCAAGGAACCTGGTCTCCCCTCTTCAAAACCTTCCACATAAACTTCCTGGAAGCCATGGCAATTTTTCTTTCCCTAAAGAAACTGAAACTCCGCTGCTCAATCCACATCTGTCTGGTTCTAGACAGCGAAATCATAATGAGATTCCTAAATCGACAGTGCTCGAGATCGTCTCACATAAATCAAGTGATACTAGCCATCCTCCGCTTAGCGGAGAAGAAGAGATGGCACTTGTCAGCAGTCCACCTTCAAGGGTTCCGCAATGTGACAGCAGACGCTCTATCCAGAACCAAACCGATAGAGTCAGAATGGTCCCTAGACACAAGATCGTTCTGCTTCATCTTACGCAAAGTCCCAGGACTGCAGATAGACTTCTTCACAACGAGCGACAACAAGAAGCTACCCCGGTATGTAGCCCCGTACGAGGATCCTCTAGCGGAAGCAATGGAAGCAATGTCCATAGATTGGAACAGATGGTCCAAGGTCTACCTAATCCCTCCAACAACCTTCTGCTGAAAGTCCTCGACAAGCTGAGATCCTTTCGGGGGACGGCAGCAATAGTGGCCCACAAGTGGCCCAGTTCTGACTCAGCAAGTGCAGAAATTGACTGTCTCATCTTAATCAGTGAAAACCCAGAACCTTTATCTCATGATTTTCTCGCCTTAGCGGTCAAGAAACGGTTTGGGATTTCTAGGGACAGTATTAACATCCTAGAAGAATACAAGTCAAAGTCAACAAGAAGACAATATGAGTTTTCCTGGAAAACATGGGTGGCCTTTGTCAAAGCGAAGAAACCTAAGGAGATTTCTACAGACTTCTGTTTGTCCTTCTTCATCCATCTTCATGAACAAGGTTTAGCAGCCAATACGATTACTACATGTAAATCCGCCCTGGTCAGACCAGTACTTTATGCCTTCCAGGTAGACTTTTCCAACGAAATCTTCAACAAGATCCCTAAAGCCTGCGCAAAACTTCGGCCTGCAGCTCCTCCTAAGCCCATTTTATGGTCTTTGGACAAAGTTCTTCATTTGGCATCAACCCAGAATAATGAGGATTGCTTGCTGAAAAACTTGACTCAGAAGGTGATATTTTTATTTGCACTAGCATCGGGAGCCAGAGTTAGCGAGATAGTGGCCCTCTCGAGGGATGATGGCCACATTCAGCTCACAGACAATGGAGATCTGAACATCTTTCCGGACCCGACGCTTCTCGCCAACAACGAGCTGCCCACTAAAAGGTGGGGTCCCTGGAGAATCTGCCCTCTGAAGGAAGAAGCATCCCTCTGCCCAGTGGAATGCCTAAAGGTCTATCTTCGTAGAACTTCAGACTTTAAGGGAGGTCAGCTTTTCAGGGGAGAGACTTCCGGTTCAACGTTATCCCCAAAACAACTGAGGGCGAAGCTCACCTACTTCATTCGCAGAGCGGATCCAGACAGTACACCCGCAGGTCATGATCCGAGGAAGGTTGCCTCATCTCTGAATTTCTTCCAAACGATGTCGTTAGAATGTCTTCGAGCTTATACCGGATGGAAGTCCTCGAGGGTCTTCTTCAAGCACTACGCGAAGCAATTACAAGAAATTAAGTTTCATGTGGTGGCGGTGGGCAGTGTGATAAAACCCGCTGCTTGATTACTGCGAAGAACAGTGCACTATTAGGGACTTATAGTGAAGGGTGTACACGATAGACTCGTAAGACATATCATGTTGAGTTTTGTGTTTAAGTGTTAACACTATAGGCTGTTCTCCCTACACAGGTGACATTAAGCATAATAAACTGACACAAATGCCAGGCATTCTTATATGCACAGTGTTTTTAGTAACAACAGATTGTAGAGCGAAACTGCATGTTTCCCTTGAGTGGCTAATGTTTTCCTTTTCAGGCAAAACACATTTTAT
>NC_090725.1:315594750-315604750 GCF_036898095.1 Palaemon carinicauda | reverse complement strand
TTCCCCTTTAGAGCCCTTGTGCTTATAGTATCCTGCTTTTCCAACTACAGTTTTAGCTTAGATTGTAATGATAATAATAATAATAATAACAATAATAATAATAATAATAATAATAATAATAATAATAATAATAATAATAATAATAATAATAATAATAATAATAATAACTCGAACGATAAGTACAGTGATAAATCATTGCATGATGGATTTCGAATGCACACTGAAGGACAAAAAAATGTTTTTTGAAAAGTTTCATTGAAGTATAAGCATTTGAGCAATGAAGCCACAAATAATACTTTTACTCATAATAGTGGACTGAAATAGTTAAATGGGAGGAATTGTATGTCCCCTCTACTGAGTTATATTGCTCGTTGATTTTATTCAAAAGTATTTAATGCAATTCACACGAAGAGTCATTTAGGATAATTGAAGACTTGTAAGGGAGCTAAATATGGCAGGAGTCGATATTCTCGAAGTAGTATTGATACTATTTGCCAATGTCTCAATATATTTAGGAATACAACAAATTAGTTACGCAATTAGGGAAAATAAAAATTTGAAAAAAATAAATTAAATATGGGACTGGAAAGAAAGAAATTTAAATTAATGTATGTATGTATGCATGTATATATATATATATATATATATATATATATATATATATATATATGTATATATATATATATATATATATATATATATATATATGTATATATATATATGAATATATATATATATATATATATATATATATATATATATATATATATATATATATATATATATATATATATATATATATATATATATATATATATATATATATATATATATATATATATATATATATATATATATATATATATATATATATATATATATATATATATATATTTAGATATATATATTCAAATATATATACATATATATATATATATATATATATATATATATATATATATATATATATATATATATATATATATGTATGTATATACTGTATATATATATATATATATATATATATATATATATATATATATATATATATATATATAGATAAATATATATATGTATATATATGTATGTATGTATGTGTGTATACATACATATATATACATATATATATATATATATATATATATATATATATATATATATATATAATATATGTATATATATATATATATATATATATATATATATATATATATATATATATATATAAATATATATATATAAATATATATATATATATATATATATATATATATATATATATATATATATATATATATATATATATATGTATATATGTATATATTAACAAGAAATTTGTATATGAATCTCTGCAAACAAAAAAAGTGATATAGATTGCAAAAAAAAAAAGAAAAAAAAACAGAACTTGACTGAATCTGTTGAACCAAGAATCTTAATGACTGAAATTTTTGTTAAATTTTGGCCCAAAAATCCAAGTCTTAAACTTATTACTAGGTTTATTCTTTCACAGGATCCGATAGGGATTGGGGGGGGGATGGAGAGGGTTTATTCAAACTCCCCCCTTGTGCGTTTTGCAAGAGTAATTGCATTCTGTCAGCGTGTAATGGAACAGGAATCAAAAGGCTTTTCCACCAGACGTTTCCCCCTCAGAAGAGGCAGCCAATTTCACACTCCCCGAAGGGAGGAGGCAAATTTCGAGGCTGACGAAGAGGCAAAAATTAATAATATTGTATTGGGATAAACGTGGAGGCACAGTTAGAAGACATCCTTAATGAGTGTGGGGATTAAAGCCTTCGATATCTGTTCATGTCCTTGTTTAGTGTTTAGATGATTGCTAGCATGCTGAATGGAATACCATGCGATAATAAACTGCAACTATTGTTTGCTATCAAAAGAAATATAAGTAGTCATGCCAACTTCAGTTATTTTTAAGCGCTCAAAAGAAATATAAGTAGTCATGCCAACTTCAGTTATTTTTAAGCACTCAAAAGAAATATAAGTAGTCACGCCAACATTAATTATTTTAAGCACCCAAAAGAAATATAAGTAGTCATGCCAACTTCAATTATTTTTAAGCACTCAAAAGAAATATAAGTAGTCACGCCAACATTAATTATTTTAAGCACCCAAAAGAAATATAAGTAGTCATGCCAACTTCAATTATTTTTAAGCAATCAAAACAAATATAAGTAGTCATGTTGACTTCAATTATTTTTAAGCACTCAAAAGAAATATAAGTAGTCATGCCAACTTCAATTATTTTTAAGCACTTAAAAGAAATATTAGTAGTCATGCCAACTTAAATTATTTCTAAGCACTCAAAAGAAATATAAGTAGTCATGCCAACTTCAATTATTTTTAAGCACTCAAATGAAATATAAGTAGTCATGCCAACTTCAATTATTTTTAAGCACTCAAAATAAATATAAGTAGTCATGCCAGCTTCAATTATTTTTAAGCGCTCAAAAGAAATATAAGTAGTCATGCCAGCTTCAACTATTTTTAAGCCCTTAAAAGAAATATAAGTAGTCATGCCAGCTTCAATTATTTTTAAGCACTCAAAAGAAATATAAGTAGTCATGCCAGCTTCAATTATTTTTAAGCACTCAAAAGAAATATAAGTAGTCCTGCCAACTTCAGTTATTTTTAAGCGCTCAAAAGAAATATAAGTAGTCATGCCAACTTCAGTTATTTTTAAGCACTCAAAAGAAATATAAGTAGTCACGCCAACATCAATTATTTTAAGCACCCAAAAGAAATATAAGTAGTCATGCCAACTTCAATTATTTTTAAGCAATCAAAAGAAATATAAGTAGTCATGCCGACTTCAATTATTTTTAAGCCCTCAAAAGAAATATAAGTAGTCATACCAACTTCAGTTATTTTTAAGCACTCAAACGAAATATAAGTAGTCATACCAACTTCAATTACTTTTAAGCACTCAAAAGAAATATAAGTAGTCATGCCAACTTCAATTATTTTCAAGCAGTCAAAAGAAATATAAGTAGTCATACCAACTTCAATTACTTTTAAGCACTCAAAAGAAATATAAGTAGTCATGCCAACTTCAATTATTTTTAAGCAATCAAAACAAATATAAATAGTCATGCTGACTTCAATTATTTTTAAGCACTCAAAAGAAATATAAGTAGTCATACCAACTTCAATTACTTTCAAGCACTCAAAAGAAATATAAGTAGTCATGCCAACTTCAATTATTTTTAAGCACTCAAAAGAAATATAAGTAGTCATGCCAACTTCAATTATTTTTAAGCACTCAAATGAAAAATAAGTAGTCATTCCAACTTCAATTATTTTTAAGCACTCAAAAGAAATATAAGTAGTCATACCAACTTCAATTATTTTTAAGCACTTAAAAGAAATATTAGTAGTCATGCCAACTTCAATTATTTTTAAGCACTCAAAAGAAATATAAGTAGTCATGCCAACTTCAATTATTTTTAAGCACTCAAATGAAAAATAAGTAGTCATTCCAACTTCAATTATTCTTAAGCACTCAAAATAAATATAAGTAGTCATGCCAGCTTCAACTATTTTTAAGCCCTTAAAAGAAATATAAGTAGTCATGCCAGCTTCAATTATTTTTAAGCACTCAAAAGAAATATAAGTAGTCATGCCAACTTCAATTATTTTTAAGCACTCAAATGAAAAATAAGTAGTCATTCCAACTTCAATTATTTTTAAGCACTCAAAAGAAATATAAGTAGTCATACCAACTTCAATTAGTTTTAAGCACTTAAAAGAAATATTAGTAGTCATGCCAACTTCAATTATTTTTAAGCACTCAAAAGAAATATAAGTAGTCATGCCAACTTCAATTATTTTTAAGCTCTCAAATGAAAAATAAGTAGTAATTCCAACTTCAATTATTTTTAAGCACTCAAAATAAATATAAGTAGTCATGCCAGCTTCAACTATTTTTAAGCCCTTAAAAGAAATATAAGTAGTCATGCCAGCTTCAATTATTTTTAAGCACTCAAAAGAAATATAAGTAGTCATGCCAACTGCAACTACTTTTTGCACTCAAAGGAAATAAAAGTAGTCATACAAACTTCATCTATTTTTAAGCACTCAAAAGTAATATCAACTGCAACTATTTTTTAGCACTCAAACGAAATAAAAGTAGTCATGCCAATTTGTAACTATATTTTTAGCACTCCAACGATATAAAATTAGCCTTGCCAATTTTCAACAATATTTTTAGGACTGAAAGGAAATAAAAGTAGTCATGCCAACTAGTAACCGTTTATTTTTTTAGCACTTAATTAGAAATAGTCATACACATTTCAAAATCTTTTTAGTCATTCTAACTGCAACTATATTTTGGGGACTCAAAAGAAATAAAAATAGTCATACAAACTGCAACTATCTTTAACACTGTAAGGAAATAAAAGTAGTCATGCAAACTGCAACTATCTTTAACACTGTAAGGAAATAAAAGTAGTCATGCAAACTGCAACTATCTTTAACACTGTAAGGAAATAAAAGTAGTCATGCAAACTGCAGATATTTTTATCACTGAAAATAAATAAAAGAGGTCATGAAAACTGCAAATATATATATATATATATATATATATATATATATATATATATATATATATATATATATATATATATATATATATATATATATATAAAATCTCTAGAATTAATCAAGAACTTTTCAAAAACGGAAAAAACGAAAATTATTTTTGATAACAGACATGTTGCAATGTTTGTTGAACCAGTCATTCTCCAAAATATTCAACATTCATTACTGATCCTATTTTCAGAGAAAGGGATTTGCTTTCTCTATAATGCCTTCAGGACTTCTCTCCTCTCCTATCCCGTATAATTATGGACAATGGATAAAAGTAAATGGATATGGAATGAAGGGTGAGTTAGTTAGTTTAACAAATTTCTGATATATGATTGCTTATGCAGCGTTTGTTAAAGGACTTCCCAATGCCTACAGCTTTATGAGAGAGAGAGAGAGAGAGAGAGAGAGAGAGAGAGAGAGAGAGAGAGAGAGAGAGAGAGAGAGAGAGAGAGAGAACGTTAACTTCTGCAATCAATCTGAGGAGTTAATATGTTGTCATTTTAATCATCAACTTGATATACCATAGTTATTATTCTTTTTAATTTGACGAAAAATACAGCATATATTTTTATATGAGAGATTTTATATTCAATTGCAAATTATTGTAAAATTGTTTTTTTGGCCAGGCTAGAAAGCATTGTTACATAAATACATAATATCTTTACATTAAATTAACTAAAACATTTGAATAAATACAGTACAGTTTCCAGGTAAATTTCATTTCTCTTTTTCATCTTCGAATTCCTGTGTTCCACGTTAATTACCTTGTCCATCTGCTGTCAGAATAAATATCCCATCGTACCCACAATCAGTATCACTCATTCATTCATTCTCACTCTCTAAGAGAGAGAGAGAGAGAGAGAGAGAGAGAGAGAGAGAGAGAGAGAGAGAGAGAGAGAGACTTACCTTAATTCCTTATTCTATGTTTGGGTTCCTCCAGGTCCCTCAGTGTGAGGGACCTTGTATATCCACCAGAGAGTTGCTAAAGCATCTTCAGGTGTATTTTGCATCTTCCTGTCTCGGATGGTCTGGGATGAGAGAGAGAGAGAGAGAGAGAGAGAGAGAGAGAGAGAGAGAGAGAGAGAGAGAGAGAGAGAGAGAGAGAGAGAGAGAGAACATCCAATAAAGCATTTTCGCCTTTAATGTATCGCGAGGGAGTTATATCAGAGTTCTCTAAGCAGTAATAAAATAGATTGTTTTCCTGAATTAGTATTCGGGTATGATATAGAAAAGCATCAATTGTAAGGTTATCGCCCTTGTTTGTCCGTTTTGAACAACTTCCTGTCCACAATTTTACTCACAGAGTAGTGAAACTTTCCGGGTTTAATTGTTATGTGGAGTCGTAAAAGTATTTCAAAATCCTTGGTCAAAGAGCAAGGTCAAGGTCGAGCAAAAGGTCGAGCGAAATGACCCTAACCTTAACCCCTAGATCGCACATGGTTATCACACAGACTTCAAACTTGCCTCGACCCCACGAGTCAGAAAGGCTACCAGTGTATTGCTATGACTGTCTGCCTCAGGGGTAATAATCTGCAGTGGTGGAGGTCTGCACTCTCAGGGTGCTTTTCTAGTTTAATATATTCTAACAATAATTAGGATGGAATAATCTACATTGCCACCTAAATAGTGAATCAGCATGTGTATATCATGGACATAAATATCTGATTTATTTTTTATGGAAGCAATGTTTTAAAATGATTCAGTATATCAATTCTGTTGTCCAAAGGTTTCATAATTTTCATCATAAGAGAAATCATTTTCATAATAAGATTTCTAATTAATCTACATAACAAACACATTAACCTTGAGTTAACGTACCCAGTCGTGTTCTCTAATTAACGGCATATAAATAATGTCTATATTTAACGGGCAAGACTAATTAAATTACTCTTAACTATCATACATTATGCAGATTAGCATTCTCTTTTAGTTGACTTTACAGGATAGTTGCTTAACAATGTTTATAATAATAATAATAATAATAATAATAATAATAATAATAATAATAATAATAATAATAATAATGATGATGAGGATAATGACGATGACGACGACGACGATAATAATAATAATAATAATAATAATAATAATAATAATAGTGATGAACTATATTTAAGCATTTATCCTATTATTTATCTCATAATAATGCAGCGGCGTTGAATTAAAGGCATTTCTATGTTCAAATGAGAGAGAGAGAGAGAGAGAGAGAGAGAGAGAGAGGAGAGAGAGAGAGAGAGATAGAGAGAGAGAGAGAGAGAGAGAGAGAGAGAGAGAGGAGAGAGAGAGAGGAGAGAGAGAGAGAGAGAGAGAGAGAGAGAGACTTATTTTTGTGTTTGGAAAATCAGTAAGAATCTTCGCATGTCTGTGGATAAAATATGGGAAATTGTTAGAGGGATTAAGGGTCAACTCTTTTGTATCAAGGAAAAATTAGTAAGACGATTGTTACTGTAAGAAAGAGTGCTAAAGACTTTAAGGATAGGCTATTTAAGTAATATATATATTTTCCCTTATGAAACCCTTGGGCTTATAGCATCCAATTTGCTTCTCGGACTAGGGTTGTAGCTTAGTTAGATATAATAATAATAATAATAATAATAATAATAATAATAATAATAATAATAATAATAATAATAATAATAATAATAATAATAATAATAATAATAATAACAACAACAACAACAACAACAACAATAATAATAATAATAATAATAATAATAATAATAATAATAATAATAATAGATAAAATCTGAAAAGGGAGCAATTATATATTTTGAATTTACAGGTATGTCAAAATGGTTTGGTTATAAGGAAAGAATGTATGATTAAAATTTTTTAGGAGGAATGCTGGAAAGACCAGGTGATGAAAAATAATGTCAATATGATGAAGGAAGTAAGAAATTATATTCAAAATGCAGGTGGTTCAGTGTCCTAACGACTATTAGTTTCTGTAGGGGTTTAAAGGTTTGAAGACCACTTCAGGAATGGCAGAGATAAGGGACAGTGAAAAGTGTTGCTTACTTTTTCTTAGGATGTTGATTATTTTTTCGTATATGGTTTATACTTCAATGACAAAAATCCTGCAGCTGTTAACTTTTACAAACGTTACATTTAACTGTATGGGTGATAATATATTTCATTTATTCTAATAAACAAAATTATGAATAATTATCAAAATCAAAACACATAACTATGTGGATAATATTAATTGAATGTTCATAAATACTGAGATCAAAGGTAAAATAAATTAGCCACTATTTTATTTTTCAAAGATTTCCTTTGATTGAATATCAAAATCAAAACACATACCTATGCGGATAATATTATTCAAATGTTCATAGATAATATGAAGGCAAGGGTTGAATAAAATAACCCTCATTTTATTTGAGATTTCCTTTGAAAACAGATAACTATGTGGATAAGGATGATTAAATCTTCATAAATAC
Source organism: Palaemon carinicauda (assembly GCF_036898095.1). NCBI lineage: Eukaryota > Metazoa > Arthropoda > Malacostraca > Decapoda > Palaemonidae > Palaemon > Palaemon carinicauda. The sequence continues at coordinate 315,596,705 of NC_090725.1, read as the reverse complement.
TATGATCTCAAGGGTTGGATAAAATACCCACTACTGTATTTCATATCTATGAGATGTGCATAATATTGATTAAATATTCATAAATGCTATCAAGTCAAAAGTTCAATGAAATAGCCACTACTGTATTCCACATATTTGAGTTTTCCATTGAATAAGATTAATTTCATATGAGAGTTCAGCTTAACTATGTGGATAATATTAATCAAATGAATATAAATACTATGAAGTTAAGTGTTGTATAAAATAGCCACTACTGTATTTCAAATATTACAGATTTCCTTTGACCAAAATTAGTTTTATATGACATAGCTCCAACGTTCCCTTGCTCACTCATAACCTACTTATGTTAGATGCATATCCAATGCTATTTGCTGTTCCAGGAATTAATCACACCAGGAAATTTAATTAGAAAAGTGAATGGTGTTATAACCAGCGAATTGAATTGGATATGTTCGTTGCTAAAGACCTATTCATTTAGTCAATTGATCGGAACTAGAGTGGAGGAGCAACTGATTTGAATTAATAATTGCGGCAGCGTAAGACATGCTTGACAAGGATTGATTAAAATCAGTTATCCTAGCGGTTTCATAAAATGTAGTATATATATATATATATATATATATATATATATATATATATATATATATATATATATATATATATATATATATATATATATATCACCCAAAGCGCTGTTTAGGGATCACCGCCCCGAAAAGGGGACTATGAGTTGGGTCAGGTGCTATATACAACGAACTTTTTTAGACCTTTCCAACAAGCCCAAGAACACCTCTTAATTGTTCCTGGTTCCTGAGATTCGCATACCCTTTATTTTCGCAACCTGTTCCTTATACCTTGATGTAGTGCACTCATCTCCTCCACCGACATGCTTAGGACCTCGGGACCTTTTCAATGAGCCCATGAACACCCCCTTTACTCCTTGTGGTTACTGAGATACGCATACCCCATGATTTATGGTTTTTGCATCCCTTATCGGGAAGGGGTGTGTCCATCCCATTACCCCTATACATATCTGGATCTTGAGACCTTTCCAACGAGCTCCAGAACACCACTTAACTTTTTGTAGTTCCTGAGGTACGCTTACCCCTTATTTTACGGTTTTTGCCTCTCTGGCCTTCATAGGGAGGGGTACGCCCATCGACACACCTTCTATACGTCGTGGGACCTCGAGACCTTTTCAACAAGCCCAATAATACTCTCAACTCCTTGTTGTTGCCGAGGAACTTGTACTTTGAAAAAGTCTATGGCTATGTTTTTCTTTTCCTTTTAATATAGGACCTTATATCAAGACCCCTAGGAAAGGAGAAGAGATTAGTTTTTTCGGGGCGGGGGCTCTTGCCAGGCCCCTGTATATATATATATATATATATATATATATATATATATATATATATATATATATATATATATATATATATATATATAAATATATATATATATACATATTTATATATATATATATATAGATATAAATATTTATATATATATATATATATATATATATATATATATATATATATATATATATATATATATATATATATATATATATATATATATATACAAATATATATATATATATATATATATATATAATATATATATATATATATATATTTATGTATCTATATATAATATATATATATATATATATATATATATATATATATATATATATATATATATATATATATATATATATATATCATAACACACTTGCTATTTCTAATGCCTTTATATGATTAATATTGCAACTGATTACAAATAAATAGTTTTCCATAGACTTTCTTCTAGGCACGGGGTTACTTTGTTTCTTCATTGGCTTTTGAATCCTATGGAAATTTTGTGGCTCTTGCTGTCAAATATTTTTTAGTTCAAGCGTTTAAATAGAAGAAGTATCTTGGGATTACGGAATTTTAAAAGATCTTATCATA
>NC_090725.1:315584750-315589750 GCF_036898095.1 Palaemon carinicauda | reverse complement strand
CTCTCTCTCTCTCTCTCTCTCTCTCTCTCTCTCTCTCTCTCTCTCCTCAATTTGTATGTGTCTTATGTATAGTGTCCGCAGATTCTATTCCTACGGATTTTTTTGTTTTCGTTTTTATAAAGATTAGATCATCATCATTATCAGCATCAATCATACGAAAGCTTTGCAAAATATCAACAGATTTGTTCGTATCTTTTTATTGTGCAAAAAATCAAACAGATATGAAAAGAATGTCATGGAAAAGGACTACTTCAAACGTTTTATTACAAGTTTTGGATTGTGTTATTGAGAACATACATCATCTATCTTTGCTTCTTTCAACTATCCAGTGGATCAATCCCCTTTCCTTTTTATCCAATCCAAAAGTTTTATTATTAATCTGCCTTCTCCAGACAGAGCTGTCTATCCGTATGGGAACTACAGGGTGGTCCAAACATATGCCATAATTATGAAATATATGGTAAATGTGCGTATTTAGACGGATATGGAAACGAATGCAGAGATCTCCATCCAAAAATATGCAAAACACTAAAAGAAGGAAAAGGATGCAGTTTCAACAACAAATTTCGATATATGCATCCTGCAACTATGAATGGGAGTAAGAAAACTCAGCAAACTGAAAAGAAAAAGGAAAGCAAAAATTAAACAAAAAAAGAAACAAAAAAGCAGGCCGCGTATATACTGCACTATGCACCAAAAACCCCAAGATTGAGGCCTTTCAACCCAAATCTGCACAAATAGAGCCCAACTACAAAGAATGCATCTATAATGCCAGGGGTTGGTGCAGATATGGGATAATTGCAGGTATACACACAAAAATAAATATGAAGGCGAAAGAACAAATATAATAGAAAAGTTGGATTTTTTAATGGCAGAATTCCGAGAAATGAAGAAAAGAACATCATATCAGAACAGGAGGAAGCATGGGAGAATCCATATTATTACCAATATTAAATAATGGGGATGAAACACAAACCATAATAGTGATGAATGCACAGGGTTTAGTCACGAGTAACTCTAAAAGGAAAATAGAGTTCTCAGAAGAACTAACCCAAATTGAAAAAAATAGATATATTACATATAAGTGAGACATGGAATTCCCAAGAGACTGGCAGTGATGACCAGATAAAGGGTTTCCAAACTTATAGATCAGACAGAAAAAAAAGGGATCAAGGGGGAACCGCAATATATGGAAGAGACATAAATCAAGGAAAAAGTCTGTGAAAAATACAGCAACACAGAATGTGAATTGATTGCGGTAGAATTTGAATTTGAAAAACTAGTGAATATTTTAGTTTACAGACCCCCAAATGCTAAAGAGTTTGACATAATAATAGAAAAAAATAGATGATATATGTAAAAACCATAAAGACTGGAATATACTCCTATCCGGAGATTTTAACTTTCCTTTCGTGGATTGGAAAGAACGGATAGAAGAAAGTGGTTGTATGTATACATAAAAAAAAAGAGAGTAATAGTAGCGCAGAAGATAAGAGGCAAATTTGAAAAGCTTCAAGATATGCTATTAGAACATAATATGCAACAAATAAACCACATTCCAACAAGAAAGGAAAATGTTTTAGATCTAGTATTTGTGAATGAGGTGAATTATGTTAAAGAAATAATAGTGTATAACACGGGAAATTCAGACCACAATGTCATAGAATTGATAGTTCATTCCAAAGCAAGTGATCACAGAATTAATAAAAGCACAAAACTTTGGGAAGGATATGGAAAATATAATTTTTACAGTAAGAATATAAAATGGTCAGAAATAAATGAAGAACTGAATAAAGAATGGAAAAATGTATTTGTAAGTGATAATATACAGGTAAATACGGACATACTGTACAAAATACTGGAGAAAATTGTTGAAAAATATGTACCGAAAAAAAATAATAAACAAAAGACGTGCATACCAAGAGACAGAAGGATCTTATTTCAGAAAATTAGGAAGTGGAAGAAAAATCTTGCAAAAGAAAAAAATGTGTGGAAAATAATTGAAATAAAATGTAAGATAGAAAATGCAGAACAAAAGATTATACAGTCGAAAGAAAATGAAAAAAGAGACTTAGAAGAAAGGACACTTCAAAATGTAAAAAGAAACCCCAAAATACTTTACTCCTATGCAAAAAAGATGAATAAAGGGAGAATAGAAATAGGCCCTCTAAGAATTGAAGGACGGCTAACGAATGAAAAAAAGGAAATATGCAACATATTAGCAGAAAAATATAAGAGTGAGTGCACGCCAAGAATTGCGAATGAGAATAATGAAAAAGAAATGAGAGAAGAAAATGTTGAATATCTAACGGATATAGATATTAATGAAGCAGATATTGTCAAGGCTATAAACGAAATTAAAAATGGATCGGCAGCCGGACCAGATGGAGTTCCAGCGATTTTGTTAAAAAAACTGCAAACACTATAGCGAAGACGCTTGCAATACTGCTAAGACAAAGTGTAGATATGAGCGAGATATATGTTAAACATAAATTAGCTTATATAACCCCTATCTTCAAAAGTGGATCAAGACTAGAGGCAAGCAATTATAGACCTGTTAGTCTAACATCACATATTATGAAAGTGTATGAGAGGGTAATAAAAAGAAAATAATGGATCATTTGGTTAAAAATAATTTGTTTAATATAGGTCAACACGGTTTTGTGCCTAGAAAAAGTACACAAACCCAACTGATAGCACACTATGAAAACATATACAAAAACATGATAAGTGAAAAAGACACAAATGTGATCTATATAGATTTTGCAAAAGCCTTTCACAAAGAAGACCACAATATATTAGAGAAAAAAATGAGAAAGCATAATATTGTGGGAAAGATAGGAAAATGGGTAGAAGAATTCCTGCAAAACAAAAAACAGATAGTGGTTGCAAATGACGAGAAATCGGATGAAGCTCAGGTAATATCGGGCGTGCCAAAAGGTACGGTTTTAGCAGCACTGCTGTTTGTTATTATGATCTCAGACATAGACTGCGATGTTGAAAACTCTGTAGTGAGAAGTTTCACCGATGACACAAGAATAAGTAGAGAAATTACTTGTGGTGAAGATAGGAACTCACTACAAAGAGATCTAAACAAAATATATGAATGGGCGGAGATAAATAGGATGGTACTTAACTCCGATAAATTTGAATCAATGAATTATGGAAACAGAGAAGGAATGGTATATGCATACAAGGGACCTAATAACGAGACAATCACAAACAAGGAAGCAATTAAAGACCTTGGTGTAATGTTAAATAGGAATATGTTATGCAACGACCAAATAGCAACACTGTTGGCTGAATGTAAAGCAAAAATGGGAATGTTATTCAGACACTTTTAAATAAGAAAACCTGAACACATGATTATGCTTTACAAAACTTATGTACGTAGTACACTCGAGTACTGCAATGTAATATGGTACCCACACTACCAAAAGGATATTGCACAAATAGAGAGTGTACAAAGGTCCTATACTGCTAGAAAAGGAGAAGTTAAGGACCTTGACTACTGGGAAAGACTGCAAATTTTAAAACTATACAGTCTAGAAAGGAGAAGAGAACGCTACATGATAATACAAGCATGGAAGCAAATAGAAGGAATTACTGAAAACATCATGGAGCTAAAAATATCAGAAAGAGCAAGCCGAGGTATAATAATAGTGCCAAAAATATACCAGGAAAACTAAGGAAGGCGCACAGGACATTAATCCACTACGCACCAGCATCGATAATGTAGCGACTATTTAATGTGCTGCCTCATCTAAGAAACATATCAGGAGTGAGCGTAGATGTGTTTAAGAATACGCTCGATAAATACCTAAGATGCATCCCAGACCATCCGAGACTGGAAGATGCAAAATACACCGGAAGATGCATTAGCAACACTCTGGTGGATATACGAGGTGCCTCACACTGAGGGACCTGGGGGAACCCAAACAAAAAATAAGGCAATAAGGTAAGGCTCTCTCTCTCTCTCTCTCTCTCTCTCTCTCTCTCTCTCTCTCTCATACTAAAGTATATCTGTGAGGGAAACCTTATTAACTCATCTGCTATTGTCATCGAATAAATATCTTGCTGACGGAACACTAACGTAAATGTCCCTAATTTATGCTAATTTAAGTATGTGATGGAACACCCTGAGGTCAGTCAACCCAAATCCTGTGTCCGCATTTCCTGTCTAGAATGTGTATGAATTAGATATAAAAAAATTACACAATTATCAAAGAATACAATGTCAAAGTCTATCCTATAATATTCAATTATTTAAAGGTTTAAATTATTAAAGACAGCTCATGAATGGCAGAGGCAAGAGACAATGACATTACCCTCTCAAGCAGGATGATTAGCGCCTAAGCCCCATTTCCATCCAACCTTGGACCAAGGAAGACCTGGCAATGGCTGCTGGTGACTCAGCAGATAGACCTATAGGCTCCCCCAAACCCCACATCCTTAGCGCACAAGGATGGTGAGGTTGCCGCAACCAGAGGAACAAACAAGTTTTAGTGGGACTCGAACCCCAGTTTGGCAATCGCCAGGCAAGGATGTTACCAACAGGCCAACACAACCCTATGTTCATTTGTACCTGATGAATATCTACAGAGACTGATAGTGATATTTCATGATCTACATGGCTGTTGGTAGGCAGAAACATCATGAATATATATATATATATATATATATATATATGTATATATATATATATATATATACATATATATATATATATATATATACAAGTTGAAACAGAGGTCTTCTTAGCAATAGGTATTTAGTTAAATGTCAATAATTTTACTCAATATATCAATTTATATTGTATTTATATAAATATTAGGAGACTCCAGTTTATGATTAAGTTTGCTTATTCATGACAGATTTGCTTTTGGATATTCTGGAAGACATAAAGTTTGGTAAGAGAAAAATAATCAAATATACTGTACTGTACAATGTGTCTTAATAAATTTATGTATGCAAAACTCAAAATAATTAATGAAATATAG
>NC_090725.1:315569750-315579750 GCF_036898095.1 Palaemon carinicauda | reverse complement strand
GCTGTTCCATTCTTGTTGTGTATAGCTTTACAAGTTCTGCGAGTCTGAAGACTGGGGTGGTGCCCTCTTCTAGGTGGGTTTCCTCGATATACAGGACCAGTTCAGCCAGTACGATTCTTGACATTACACCTTCATGGTCAGTTTTCTGCTCGGCTTCTACAGTGGTCTTTGCACGATAGTAAAGAGCCAACAAACACTTGGAATGGTACTTGGCCTCCAGAGCCACCATATCACCCATGCTGAGCCTGGCTATGAGTTCATTGTCCCCAACTTGCGCTGCACACTTCCGTACGAGTGTGTCCACCTGGAAGGTTGTTACTTCATGTAGGGTCTCTGTGCCAGACTTTCCACAGAAAAAGCAGGAGGTGCCGCTGGTAGTGGCTTCTGAAGAGTGTGTTCTGGCGCGCTTGGCCTGGACATTGTCAGTACTATCAAATGCTGAGCTGCTTGCGATGCGTCTCTTCTCTGCTCTTCGTAGCATTGTGTTATTGTATTTGAGCATACATGTTTTATGCCACTTGGCCTGGTGGGCAACCATTGTCGCCTCAACACCTTGTCCTTCATCTAGTCTCTGTAACTGAACAGTTCTTGGCAGTTCTCCGAGTTCATCAAATTTGACCAAGTTTGCAGCCATTGTCGTGTATCCACTCCCAGGGTCTCGGCGTTTAGACAGTACTGGGCAGACAAGTGACTCTGTTGTCTCCTCTTGACATACAAGACACAGCTTCCAGTTTGTCTCAGGAGGTGTTGTGGGAGTACGTTGCTCAAAAGTATCGACCAGTTGGAACTTCTTTGCCATGGCTGCAGTCTGGAACAACGCGTCTCTGATGTCAGGTGGTGCTGCTGCTGCCTCACCTGCAAAGACACAAAACACCACCATGTTACCACAAGTTACTACTACAAGCACCATGACTATCAACACTATACTATTACTGCAGCCGCCGTCACTGCCACCAACGCTGCCGCTGCAAAGTAAAATTCATTTTCTTGTGAAATGGAAGCCAAATTATTTGGTAAGCACAGAAGTATGTGTAATTGTACAATACTTATCACCTCTAGCACACTTATCACCTTTAGCATCCACAAAAAGACAAATTATGGTACATATTCAATGACGCTAACGGTAAATAGCGGCCATTTTGAAAAATGGCCGCCAAATGTGCTACGGGGAGAATCTTGAATGCCTCCATATCCAAAATTGTTCAGAATGTATTAATCCACATGTGTGCCAATTTTGGTGCTTTTAGAACAATTTGAACAATTGGTTTCATATTTCTTACTATGCCGCTGGGCTAAATTAGAAATATAAATAGATTAGTACCGGCTGGATAACTGTAAGCTCTTTTTCTCTATCATATCGAAGTTTCGTAAACTGGGGGTAATGAATTTACATATTTCCCTTATTAAAGTGTTCAAAATTTATCTTGGGATAAAAGGCAATTTCCCGGTTAGTGAACAATTATTTTATTAATTGTTTGAAAGTACGATAATGATTGCTTATTTAAGGGGATTATTTTTAATAGAGATAGGAAGAGTTAATTTAGCATTTTTACTCAAAATGTAGTTTACTAAAACGAAAAAGAATGGTATTGTTTATTATTGCTTTACATTATTGTTTTTGTTTTCCTAATTACACCATTTTCTTCCCTCTATCGAAATTAAAAAAGTTTGGTAACAAAATATAGTATTTCCATATGCACGAGTAACAAAGGACCTTATACACACATATATATATATATATATATATATATATATATATATATATATATATATATATATATATGTATGTATATATATATATATATATATATATATATATATATATATATATATATAATTATTATTATTATTATTACTATCCAAGCTACAACCCTAGTTGGAAAAGCAGGATGCTATAAGCCCAGGGGCTCCAACAGGGAAAAATAGCCCAGTGAGGAAAGGAAATAAGGAAATAAATAAATGAAGAGAATAAATTAACAATAAATCATTCTAAAATAAGAAACAACGTCAAAACAGACATGTCATATAATAAACTATCAACAAGATCAAAAACAAATATGTCATAAATAAACTATAAAAAGACTATGTTCGCCTGGTCAACAAAAAAGCATTTGCTCCAACTTTGAACTTTTGAAGTTCTACTGATTCAACCACCCGATTAGGAAGATCATTCCACAACTTGGTCACAGCTGGAATAAAACTTCTAGAGTACTGCGTAGTATTGAGCCTCGTGATGGAGAAGGCCTGGCTATTAGAATTAACTGCCTGCCTAGTATTACGAACAGAATAGAATTGTCCAGGGAGATCTGAATGTAAAGGATGGTCAGAGTTGTGAAAAATCTTATGCAACATGCATAATGAACTAATTGAACGACGGTGCCAGAGATTAATATCTAGATCAGGAATAAGAAATTTAATAGACCGTAAGTTTCTGTCCAACAAATTAAGATGAGAATCAGCAGCTGAAGACCAGACAGGAGAACAATACTCAAAACAAGGTAGAATGAAAGAATTAAAACACTTCTTCAGAATAGATTGATCACCGAAAATCTTGAAAGACTTTCTCAATAAGCCTATTTTTTGTGAAATTGAAGAAGACACAGACCTTATATGTTTCTCAAAAGTAAATTTACTGTCGAGAATCACACCTAAAATTTTGAAAGAGTCATACATATTTAAAGAAACATTATCAATACTGAGATCTGGATGTTGAGGAACCACCGTCCTTGACCTACTTACAATCATACTTTGAGTTTTGTTAGGATTCAACTTCATACCCCATAATTTGCACCATGCACTAATTCTAGCTAAATCTCTATTAAGGGATTCACCAACCCTAGATCTACATTCAGGGGATGGAATTGATGCAAAGAGAGTAGCATCATCTGCATATGCAACAAGCTTGTTTTCTAGGCCAAACCACATGTCATGTGTATATAGTATAAAAAGTAATGGGCCAAGAACACTACCCTGTGGAACACCGGATATCACATTCCTATAATCACTATGGTGCCCATCAACAACAACTCTTTGAGATCTATTACTTAAAAAATCAATAATAATGCTAAGAAACGACCCAACCACTCCCAACTGTTTCAGTTTGAAAACAAGGGCCTCATGATTAACACGGTCAAAGGCAGCACTAAAATCAAGGCCAATCATACGAACTTCCTGACCACAATCAAGGGACTTCTGTACAGCATTGGAGATTGTAAGAAGGGCATCACATGCTCCAAGGCCTTTACGAAAACCAAATTGCAAACTAGGGAGTAGATGATTACCTTCAGCAAACCTATTAAGACGTTTTGCCAGAAGACGTTCAAAAACTTTAGATAATATGGGAGTTATGGAAATTGGGCGGTAATCAGTGGGACTTGAGCTACCACAAACACATTTACATAGAGGAGTAACATTACCAATTCTCCAACTAGTGCTAAAAGCTCCTCTTCTTGCTAACTTGCGCAAAATAACAGATAACTTTGGAGCTAAGAAATCTGCTGTCTTTATAAAAAACAAAGGAAAAATACCATTTGGGTCTACACCTCCATAAGCATCAAGGTCCATCAACAGAGCTTTAATCTCACGAGATCGAAAAGCTAAACTAGTTAGTTTAGCCTCAGGAAAACAGGAATGAGGAAGTTCAAGTTTTTCATTACTCTGTTTACTGTCAAAAACATCAGCCAAAAGGGTTGCCTTTTCCTTTGGACAGTGAGTGACTGAGCCATCTGGTTTAAGTAAAGGAGGAACTGTTGCATCTACACCAAAGAGTGCAGATTTAAGGGTAGACCACCATTTATGTTCCTGAGTAGTACCAGAAAGTGTTTCTTTTATGGTTAAATTGTACTCCTTTTCAGTTGAGGCATAAACTCTCTGAGCAAAAGCTCGAAGCTGAGTATAGTTGTTCCAGGTCAAATCTGATCTGTTACCCTTCCAAAGTTGATAGGCCTCCTGCTTCTCCAAAAAAGCACGTCTACAATCATCATTGAACCACGGTTTGTCCTTCACTCTATACCTTAGCACACGAGAAGGGATACGCCTATCAATTATGTTGACTAGATTCTCATTCAAAGGGACAACAGGATCTACACTATTATATAATTGTGACCAATTCAAGCACAAAAGATCATGTAAAATCCCATTCCAGTCTGCTTGGGATTTCATATAAATTTTACAAGAATATGATATATCAGGGACAGGCTGCTCAGTCTTCACTAATAATGAAATCAAGGCATGATCAGATGTCCCGACTGGAGAACCAACCTTACCAGTTATAACGCCAGGGGAGTCAGTGTATACAAGGTCCAAGCAATTACCAGACCTGTGAGTAGCTTCATTTATGATTTGCTCACAGCCTGATTCAGAGGCAAAGTCTAAAGCTCTTAAGCCATGGCGATCGGTAGGAGAGATAGAACTTAACCACTCCCTATGGTGAGCATTAAAATCACCAACAAAGACAAAAGAAGCCTTTCTATCATCTTCTTGTATCTTAGCCATAATGGTAAGAAGACAATCGAAGATAGAATCATCCATGTCTGGATTCCGGTAGATCGAACATAAATAAAAGTTGTTATTCCTGCCACAAACTTTTATTACCTGAATCTCATGACATCCACATTGATAGCATGACTTATGAGAAGCAGGGTACTCGGTCCTAATATACACCGCCATTCCCCTGGCCCTAGGGATGGCATCACGTTTCAACATTATTGGCTTCTTAAAACCAGTTATAAGGAGCTCAGATGAGTGCCTCATATTAGAAACCAAAGTTTCTGAGCACAAAAGAATATCATACTGTCTGGACGCAACTGTAAGGTCTTGGATATTTGCATGAAGACCACGAATATTGCAATACAGAAGACGACATTGACAAAATCTAGGACGCACTGGTCCCGGATTTTGCTCAATGTCTCCAGACAGCATAAGAATTAATAGAAATAAAAAAGAGACATCATACTTAAAAACTAGATTAACAAGAATTATAACAAAAACAATACGTACAGAATTATAAACAATGTGATTGATGATACCCATGGACTATAGTAAAAAGTCGGAAAAACTGGTCAACATGGAGGAGCCGATACACCATGCAAGGCTAAATACCCTCCAGGATAGCCACTTCAACTGAAGGGAGGACAGTAAGGATGGTTTTGAGAAGAAAAAGAATCAGAAAAAGGAAAAGACAACCTCTTGATAAACCACCAGGCATCCATGGCCCTTCTATTAAGCCTGCCCAACACACCATTTCAAAAAAACAAGAGGAAGAAAAAAAAATAAGATAGAATAGTGTGCCTGAGTGTACCCTCAAGCAAGAGAACTCCAACCCAAGACAGTGGAAGACCATGGTACAGAGTCTATGGCACTACCCAAGACTAGAAAACAGTGGTTTAATATTGGAGTGTCCTTCTCCTAGAAGAGCTGCTTACCACAGCTAAAGAGTCTCTTCTACCCTTACCAAGAGGAAAGTACACTGAACAAATTGCAGTACAGTAATTAACCCCTTGGGTGAAGAAGTGTTAAGTATCTCATTGTTGTCAGGTGTATGAGGAAAGACGAGAATATGTAAAGAATAGGCCAAACTATTCTGTGTAAGTGTAGGCAAAGAAAAAATAAGCCGTGACCAGGGAGAGGGATCCAATGCATTACTGTCTGGCCAGTCAAAGGATTCAATACCTCTCTAGTGGTAGTATCTCAACGGGCGGCTGGTGCCCTGGCCAACCTACTACCTACATATATATATATATATATATATATATATATATATATATATATATATATATATATATATATATATACATATATATATATGTGTGTGTGTCTGTGTGTGTGTGTGTATTTGTTATTGCTGAATAGCGCTTCTTATTGGAGATCAGAAAACAGAAAGTTCTATTTTCTTTTAAATAGCCAAACGAATAGTCCATTGAATTATTGTTTTTTTTATTTCATTGATAGATCGATTTTTATTCGACTTTTTAATTAGTTATAAACATATAACAAATAGTTATTAATTCCTATGTATTTCTGTAAATAATTTTGGCATCGTGACTGTAACATATGTCAGTGTTAAAATAGAAATATTCGGTAAATCTTTATGAAATATATCAGAAAAAAACATGAGGTTTAACTACATCCTTGGAGCCACAAAATCTTTTTTTTTTATTATTTTTTTAATGGTTTTATGGGTTATTGAATGCAGCGCCTAGTCTGCTGTTAGTGGTGTTGTAATGTATTTTCAAGAGGCACTTACCATCATGCTTTTTTTATTGAATAAAAAAAGGTCAAATATGGTTCCGAACTTTTCACAAAAATTTATAAAAAGGTCTCCCTCTGTTCTCCTTAACAACTAGGCAATGTTTCATTTATATTTCTAGATTTTATTTACCGGGTATTTCTCTCTGTGCCTTGTACGTTAAGTGAATACATGAGGATCTTCTAACAACTTTAATGGCTTTTAAAGATGAACAAGATATCTTTTTTTTCTAATATATTTTCCAATGAAACTTCAGTCATATTCTTTATATATTTTTTTCATTATTTTTGCCCAAATATTCTGATTTAGCATTGGAAAGGTTTTGAAGATTTCATTCTCTTTAGAATTATATACTTTGTCTCGAAACACCAACCAATTTTCGCAAAATGAGATGCATGCTGCTATATTCTGGCATTTAATGGCTAAGTCCCTGAGGGTTATGGCTATTGAACCGGCTTTAGTTTTTAATGGGAAACTTTTATTGGTGAAAATTACTACAAAGTCGAATAGTTATCTTAGAGCTAGATGATTATAGTTTTACATCATAAACTTGATTCAGTGATATATAGAGAACCGTTTTTAATGTTGCAAATTGGCTTAGCGATCTATAGTTATATCATGCACATCAAGTACGAAAAATCTAAATGTTATAAAAATAAATTATCTAAACAAACTATGCACCTTCTTTTAGTTATATTATAGTATTTCAATCGTTAAACTGAAGATATTTTAACACAAATTCCATAAAAGTAAAAATAAAAAATAAAAGCATGTTTAATTTTTTAAATAAATCCAGCTCAGTTGCAAAGTGTCTTTTCGAGGAGAAATCTATTATGTGTTTAATGGTGGTGCATGTTGACTTATTTAAGCATGAAAGGCGACAATGTTGCCATGTGCAACAGAAAACAAAATTTTCTTTAATAAAATATGGATCAAATGTTACAAGAAGGTATATCAACACACTTTAAATTTCTCAAATTCTATAGACATTTTTTTTTTCAATATTGAGACTTGAATTAACACTGTCGATACTTTTTTTTTTATAAAAAATTTTCTGTTTCTCCATACCATACATGCTTTATTGTAACGTTTCCTCTTGTTATGGCCTGATTGGTAACGTCTTTGCCTGGTGTTTACCAGTGGGGGGTTCGAGTCCCACTCAGACTCGTTAGTGCTATTAGTGTCTGCAACCTTACCATCCTTGTGAGCTAAGATTTGGGGGTTTGGGGGAGCCTATAGGTCTATCTGTTGAATCATCAGCAGCCCTTTGCCTTCCCCTCCCTGGTCCTAGCTTGGGTGGAGAGGGGGCTTGGGCGCTTATCATATAAAATATGGTCAGTCTCTAGGGCATTCTCTTGCTTGCTAGGGCAATGTCACTGTCCCTTGCCTCTGCCATTCATGAGCGACCTTTAAAAAAAAAGAAGAAAAGATAATATTTCTCTCTCTCTCTCTCTCTCTCTCTCTCTCTCTCTCTCTCTCTCTCTCTCTCTCTCTCTCTCTCTCTAAGTCATGTGATCTTTTCATATATTTAGTATGATATAAGATTCTATTAAACATCCAGAATTCTATAGGTTTTTATATGATACTGGCATGGCAATGTTTACATGAGTTCTAAAACCAGAGAACTTCTTGTTTCATAGACATAATAAAATTATCCAAATTACAAAAGGATCTAACTCCAGAGGATCTTTAGTTTCATACAATTTATGCTACAAAATTTTCAAGATTTCTATTTCATTTATTGAATATGAGAGTAATTAAGGAACAAAGTAGAATAGAGAAGATTATATAAGGAATTTTTTGTTGTATAATTTTGTTTCTTGTAAAAATATGGAGGTGTTGAGCTGAAGATGGCCGTTATCATGTAGTCAAACCAGACATTGAGTAATTTCGTTAAGCTTAGGGTTGAGGACATTCGATTTTTGCATTTTATTTCCTCATAGTTCATTGCCTCGTCTTTATGCTTCAATTGCCCTGTCTCAACCGAGATGGGTAAGCTGGATTGTTTTTGGTAAATTTCTTTCTCTATGCGTTGGATTTTTTCATTTCAGCAACTCTTGCGGAAAAAATACCAGAGTGATTCATTTGAAATTTCCATGAGAGATGCTATATAGCACAGTAGCGACTATTAGATTTTAGACCTCATTTAGACAAAGTAAAGGTCACAGGGACACGAAAACTCAAAAAAGGATTTTTCTTTACTATAAACCCTTCAAATATTATCCAATTTTCTTTAAACCAAGACGAAAATCAACACCGTGTCCCCACTAAGAGGGGGGTAAGAGGCATTGGTTTATATATATATATATATATATATATATATATATATATATATATATATATATATATATATATATATATATATATATATATATATATATTCACCTTTGTGTGTGGTTATCTATTTGTCTATTTGTTAGTAATTTTACGGAAAGTTTACCTGACCGATTTATTTGAAATTTTCATGAGAAATGCTGTATGCCATATAATAGTACCTATTAGAGTTTCGATCTTATTGAGTCAAGATAAAGGTCACTGTTATCCAAAAGGTCAAATACAATTTTGACCGTAATTCAGTTAGATAATATCCGATTTACTTAAAAACAAGGCCAAAATCTTCATATTCTGGTGACAAAAAATGTGATTCTATATATAACAATAGTGAAAATGCATAGTTTTAAAGACAGGTAGATTGAAAGATAAAGATGGGTGAATTTTCAAAGTCACTTTAACGCGTTCAGATACGCACTCGGTTAATATTATTGACCTTTTGTGACCTTGACTGGTCATATTTAAAATCACCTGATTTCAGCAAGTTACGATTTATTGGTTATTATAATCGACGGATACTACAGCTCTATAACTCTACCTTTAATCGAAATTTGACCATATCCCCTTTAATACATGATTAATAAGATTGTAACACCTAGCTTTTTACGATAGTTTGGTCATTAGGAGAATTGTATTTCATATTTTAGAAAATTAATTGTGAAATACCTTTAAAATATCGACTTGTGTTTGCCTTGGGAACTTTTCGATAACATTTTAGATATCTGGAAAGTAGGTAAGGAAGTAATTCAATCCCTTGACATGTGTATTTTTATTCTTTAATAGGATATTATATCCAATAGAAATTTAATTTGGGATAGAATGAGGTTAATATTTACTTTATGTATTAATGATATAACGGTTTTCAATCATATACAAACCCGCAGGAAACTAAAAATATAAACTATCAAAAGTTTACTTTTTTCAAGATATCCTTCTTTAGACAATGAATAACATTAAAATCGGAGTGTTGCGTGGATAATAATATTGCTAAATTCGTTCTGATTGTCGTTGATGAGATAATTAACTGCTGCAAATTCATGCCATTGCAGGCTGGACAATATTGGTAATGCTTCCTGAATGCATGAAATATACATTTTTCCATGAAATGATGTGATTAGTATTTTTCTCCTCCACTGGCTAAAGTTGAAACGATATTGTATATCATAAAAGAAGGTACATAGATATTTCCAGCAAGTACCATAATCATTCAACCAGTACGAAAGCGATAAATCTTAGGCCGCAATCAGTGTATGAAGCACAAAGCAAGGAAAAGAAAGGCTTGCTTTCGCTATTTTATAAATTTACTGCCTGCGTATATCATCTCGCCTCCGAGCGATGCTTGCTCTGAGTCATTTCTCATGGAAATACAATTACGTCTTCTATTCTTAGGTAAGACAGAGCAAAAAACTCCCTTTTCTTCTT
>NC_090725.1:315562250-315564750 GCF_036898095.1 Palaemon carinicauda | reverse complement strand
TTCACTGTACCTCTATTTCCATCACACTCCTCCCGTCGTGCACAAGAAATTAAGAAATACTTGAGAATCAGTGTCGGAATTGTAACTATTGAAAAATACTCGTACGTAGACAATTATCTATCACATTTTAATTCAATAGAGATATTGATATTTATGGATGTACACAAGGGAATCAGTATAATTCATTTCATAGTTATAAAACAGTATTGAATGTTTTATTACTCAACAATATTCTATGTAATTGATAATTTTCGTATTCCATAGGAAGCGAACTGAGGCTTAAAACCACCTTTTTAATCTGTATTCACGTCAGTTTTTTTCGTGCTATACTTATATTTCTTAACTATTTAGCAGAGGTTTAAAGTACTTCAATATCTTACAATATTGTTCCAAAAGACATATTTCACTCTCAAGGACTCTGTACTTGTTAAGATTACTTTGTGATATCTGTCTGGCAATCTATTTTTTCTGTTCTTTACTAAACGCATTTCCTAATAACATCCAAAGCCTTTGTAATATGCCCAAAAGAATGAATCTTATAGATCAGTAGGTTGCAGGATTTTCCTATCTTAAATATGTAAGTTATTGTACGATTATTTCCGAAATTTAACGGTTCAACATACTCGTAGTTTAGTTCTATTTCAGTGTAGTGTAAAGTCCCTGACTGGTAAACGCCAGACTGGGGTTCGAGTCCCGCTCAAACTCGAAAGTTTCTTTGGTGGCTGCAACCTCACTATCATTGTGAGTTAAGGATGGTGAGTTTGGGGAAGCCTACTGGTCTATCTGCTGAGTCAACAGCACCCATTGCCTGGCCCTCCTTGGTGTGAGCTTGGATGGAGAGGGGGCTTGGGCGCTTGTCATATATTCATATAGTCAGTTTCTAGGTCATCTTCCTGCTTGATAGGGTAATGTCACTGTCCCTTGCCTATGCCATTTATGAGTGGCCTTCAAAACCTTTAAAACCTTTAAATGTACATCTGAAATCCCTCTTGATACGTGTATTATTGTCTTTGAGATTTACTTCCAGACTTTCAATTTTTTTTTCTTAATTTTTAACCCTTGATTTAAGAGAATTTCACTACAACAGTTCATTAAAATACTCATATTTCTTTAAAACCAATTAGGAATGGGAATGACCTATGAGCTATCTTGCCAACCCAGATATATAAATGTAAGAAAAGGGAAATCAATGATGTCGAAAACGATTGGTATTATATACCTACTTCTCTAAAATCTTTTTGTACTTAGCAGGGATTGTATTTCATGCATAATAACAATAGGTGCCTATTACAGAAAGGTTATAAAGTACCTTTTAGGATTTTAAATTTTGAAATGAAAGCTCTCATCCCCAATCGCCTGAAACTCGGAATAGAAATCAGAGCATTAATTGAGGGTAAAGACCCAAATAAATGGTTATACGGAGGTTTGATTCATGAATATATCAAGCCCGGATCTACATTTATGTGAGAGACATATCTTATTTCGATTATTGATGCTTTAACCTATGACTAAGCTTCGACGATATATAAAGAGATCGTATAAAATTTTAAAGTTTTTAAAGGTCTCTCATGAATGGCAGAGGCAAGGGACAACGACAAAGCTCTAGCTAGCAGTACAATGTCCTAGAGACTGACCTTATTTCATTATGATTAGTGCCCAAGCCCCCCTCTCCATTAAAGCTAGGACCAGGGAGAGCCAGGTAATGGTTGCTGATGACTCAGCAAGGTAGAACTATTTAGGTTGCAGACATTAAAGGAACTAAAGAGTTTGAGCGGGATTCGAACCCCGTCTGGCGATCACCAGGTAGAGACGTTATCAATAAGCCCACAACAATGGCATGATATTGTGGCTGAAATCTCATGAATTAACTAGCATTGAAAAACTCTTCACCTCATCGGGCCTCTATTCGATTTCCGAGTATAATAAAATTCTCCAAACGGCCTAATTTCATATTAATGTGTCATCCATTCACATCTATCATGCACACTGTATCATGAGATACTACCGCTAGAGAGTTATGGGTTCCTTTGGCTAGCCAGACAGTACTACAATGGATGCTTCTCTCTGGTTACGGTTCATTTCCCTTTTGCCTACACATACACCGAATATTCTGGCCTATTCTTTACATATTCTCCTCTATCCTCATACACCTGACAACACTAAGATTACCAAAAAATTCTTCTTTTCTCAAGGGGTTAACTACTGCACTGTAATTGTTCGTTGCCCACTCTCCTCTTGGTAAGGGAAGAAGAGACTCTTTAGCTATGGCAAGCAGCTCCTCTGGGAGAGGGATACTCTGAAATCAAACCATTGTTCTCTTGTTTTGGGTAGTGCCATAACCTCTGTACCATGGTCTAACACTGTCTTGGGTTAGAGTTCACTTGCTTGAGGGTACACTCGAGCACACTATTCTATCTTATTTCTCTTCCTCTTGTTTTGTTAAAGTTTTTATAGTTTATATAGGAAATATGTAATTTAATATTGTTACTGCTCTTAAGAT
>NC_090725.1:315557250-315559750 GCF_036898095.1 Palaemon carinicauda | reverse complement strand
TATATATATATATATATATATATATATACATATACCAAAGGCTCTTCCACCAATTTTTGGGGTAGCCGACATCAACAATGAAACAAAACAAAAAGGGGACCTCTACTCTCTACGTTCCTTCAGCCTAACAAGGGACTCAACCTAGTTCAGCTGGTACTGCTAGGGTGCCACAGCCCAACCTCCCACATTATCCACCACAGATGAAGCTTCATAATGCTGAATCCCCTACTGCTGCTACCTCCGCGGTCATCTAAGGCATCGGAGGAAGCAGCAGGGCCTACCGGAACTTCGTCACAATCGCTCGCCATTCATTCCTATTTCTAGCACGCTCTCTTGCCTCTCCCATATCTATCCTCCTATCACCCAGAGCTTTTTTCACACCATCCATCCACCCAAACCTTGGCCTTCCTCTTGTACTTCTCCCATCAACTCTTGCATTCATCACCTTCTTTAGCAGACAACCATTTTCCATTCTCTCAACATGGCCAAACCACCTCAACACTTTCATATCCACTCTAGCCGCTAACTCATTTCTTACACCCGTTCTCTCCCTCACCACTTCGTTCCTAACCCTATCTACTCGAGATACACCAGCCATACTCCTTAGACACTTCATCTCAAACACATTCAATTTCTGTCTCTCCATCACTTTCATTCCCCACAACTCCAATCCATACATCACAGTTGGTACAATCACTTTCTCATATAGAACTCTCTTTACATTCATGCCCAACCCTCTATTTTTTACTACTCCCTTAACTGCCCCCAACACTTTGCAACCTTCATTCACTCTCTGACGTACATCTGCTTCCACTCCACCATTTGCTACAACAATAGACTCCACGTACTTAAACTGATCTACCTCCTCAAGTAACTCTCCATTCAACATGACATTCAACCTTGCACCACCTTCCCTTCTCGTACATCTCATAACCTTACTCTTACCCACATTAACTCTCAACTTCCTTCTCTTACACACCCTTCCAAATTCTGTCACTAGTCGGTCAAGCTTCTCTTCTGTGTCTGCTACCAGTACAGTATCATCCGCAAACAACAACTGATTTACCTCCCATTCATGGTCATTCTCGCCTACCAGTTTTTAAACCTCGTCCAAGCACTCGAGCATTCACCTCTCTCACCACTCCATCAACATTCAAGTTAAACAACCACGGCGACATCACACATCCCTGTCTCAGCCCCACTCTCACCGGAAACCAATCACTCACTTCATTTCCTATTCTAACACATGCTTCACTACCTTTGTAGAAACTTTTCACTGCTTGCAACAACCTTCCACCAACTCCATATAACCTCATCATATTCCACATTGCTTCCCTATCAACTCTATCATATGCTTTCTCCAGATCCATAAACGCAACATACACCTCCTTACCTTTTGCTAAATATTTCTCGCATATCTGCCTAACTGTAAAAATCTGATTCATACAACCCCTACCTCTTCTAAAACCACCCTGTACTTCCAAGGTTGCATTCTCTGTTTTATCCTTAATCCTATTAATCATTACTCTACCATACACTTTTCCAACTACACTCAACAAACTAATACCTCTTGAATTACAACACTCATGCACATCTCCCTTACCTTTATATAGTGGTACAATACATGCACAAACCCAATCTACTGGTACCATTGACAACACAAAACACATATTAAACAATCTCACCAACCATTCAAGTACAGTCATACCCCCTTCCTTCAACATCTCAGCTTTCACACCATCCATACCAGATGCTTTTCCTACTCTCGTTTCATCTAGTGCTCTCCTCACTTCCTCTATTGTAATCTCTCTCTCATTTTCATCTCCATCACTGGCACCTCAACACCTGGAACAGCAATTATATATGCCTCTCTATTATCCTCAACATTCAGCAAACTTTCAAAATATTTCGCCCACCTTTTCCTTACCTCCTCTCCTTTTAACAACCTTCCATTTCCATCTTTCACTGTCTCTTCAATTCTTGCGCCAGCCTTCCTTACTCTCTTCACTGTCTTTCCATATTGATATATATACATATTTATATATATATATTATATATATATATAATATATATATATATATATATCTACATATATATATATTTATATATATATATATATATATATATATATATATATATATATATATGTGTGTATATAGACATATATAATATATATTATATATATATATATATATATATAAATATATATTATATATATAGTATAATATATATATATAAATATATATATATGTATATATATATATATATATATATATATATATATATATATATTATATATATATATATATATATATATATATATGTTATACTGTATGTATTGTATTTATGTATGTATATTATGGTAGATTATAGGTAGGAGATGTTTATGAATATTAGAAAATATATGTAACAAAAATATATATTACTGGTAATGACTAATATCATTCTCACATGTATGAAGGAACACTCTGTCCTTCATCTTTCCCCAGCTGGCTACTAC
>NC_090725.1:315521421-315556750 GCF_036898095.1 Palaemon carinicauda | reverse complement strand
CAATTGTTTTTAAGCACTCAAAAGAAATATAAGTAGTCATGCCAACTTCAATTATTTTTAAGCAATCAAAAGAAATATAAGTAGTCATGCCAACTTCAATTATTTTTAAGCACTCAAGAGAAATATAAGTAGTCATGCCATCTTCAATTATTTTTAAGCACTCAAAAGAAATATAAGTAGTCATGCAAACTTCAATTACTATTATGCACTCATAAGAAATATAAGTAGTCATGCCAACTTCAATTATTTTTAACCATCAAAAGAAATGTAAGTAGTCATGCCAGCTTCAATTATTTTTTTGCACTCAAAAGAAATATAAGTATTCATGCCAACTTCAATTATTTTTAAGCACTCAAAAGAAATATAAGAAGTCATGCCAACTGCAATTATTTTTAAGCACTCAAAAGAAATATAAGTAGTCATGCCAGCTTCAATTATTTTTAAGCACTCAAAAAAAATATAAGTAGTCAGGCCAACTTCAATTATTTTTAAGCACTCAAAAGAAATATAAGTAGTCATGCTAGCTTCAATTATTTTTAAGCACTCAAAAGAAATATAAGTAGTCCTGCCAACTTCAATTATTTTTAAGCACTCAAAAGAAATATAAGTAGTCATACCAGCTTAAATTATTTTTAAGCACTCAAAAGAAATATAAGTAGTCATGTAACCTTCAATTACTTTTATGCACTCAAAAAAAATATAAGTAGTCATGCCAACTTCAGTTATTTTTAAGCACTCAAAAGAAATATAAGTAGTCATGCCAACTTCAATTATTTTCAAGCACTCAAAAGAAATATAAGTAGTCATGCCAACTTCAATTATTTTTAAGAACTCAAAAGAAATATAAGTAGTCATGCAAACTTCAATTATTTTTAAGCACTCAAAAGAAATATAAGTAGTCATGCCAGCTTCAATTATTTTTAAGCACTCAAAAGAAATATAGATAGTCATGCCAGCTTCAATTATTTTTAAGCACTCAAAAGAAATATAAGTAGTCATGCCAGCATCTATTATTTTTAAGCACTCAGAAGAAATATAAGTAGTCATGCAAACTTCAATTACTTTTATGCACTCAAAAGAAATATAAGTAGTCATGCCAACTTCAATTATTTTTAAGCACTCAAAAGAAATATAATTAGTCATGCCAACTTTAATTATTTTAAGCACTCAAAAGAAATATAAGTAGTCATGCCAACTTCTATTATTTTTAAGCAATCAAAAGAAATATAAGTAGTCATGCCAACTTCAATTATTTTTAAGTCCTCAAAAGAAATATAAGTAGTCATGCCAGCTTCAATTATTTTTTTGCACTCAAAAGAAATATAAGTATTCATGCCAACTTCAATTATTTTTAAGCACTCAAAAGAAATATAAGAAGTCATGCCAACTTCAATTATTTTTAAGCACTCAAAAGAAATATAAGTAGTCATGCTAGCTTCAATTATTTCTAAGCACTCAAAAGAAATATAAGTAGTCATGCCAACTTCAATAATTTTTAAGCACTCAAAAGAAATATAAGTAGTCATACCAGCTTAAATTATTTTTAAGCACTCAAAAGAAATATAAGTAGTCATGTAACCTTCAATTACTTTTATGCACTCAAAAGAAATATAAGTAGTCATGCCAACTTCAGTTATTTTTAAGCACTCAAAATAAATATAAGTAGTCATGCCAGCTTCAATTATTTTTAAGCACTCTAAATAATTATAAGTAGTCATGCCAACTTCAATTATTTTTAAGCAATCAAAAGAAATATAAGTAGTCATGCCGATTTCAATAATTTTTAAGCCCTCAAAAGAAATATAAGTAGTCATGCCAACTTCAATTATCTTTAAGCACTCAAAAGAAATATACTGTAAGTAGTCATGCTAACTTCAATTTTTATAAAGCACCCAAAAGAAGTATAAGTAGTCATGCCAACTTCAATTATTTTTAAGCAATAAAAAGAAATATAAGTAGTCATGCCCACTTCAGTTATTTTTAAGCACTCAAAAGAAATATAAGTAGTCATGCCAACTTCAATTATTTTTAAGCACTCAAAAGAAATATAAGTAGTCATGCCAGCTTCAATTATTTTTAAGCACTCAAAAAAAATATAAGTAGTCAAGCCAGCTTCAATTTTTTCAAGCACTCAAAAGAAATATAAGTAGTCATGCCAACTTCAATTATTTTCAAGCACTCAAGAGAAATGTAAGTAGTCATGCCAGCTTCAATTATTTTTAAGCACTCAAAAGAAATATAAGTAGTCATGCCAACATCAATTATTTTTAAGCACTCAAAAGAAATATAAGTAGTCATGCCAGCTTCAATTTTTTTCAAGCACTCAAAAGAAATATAAGTAGTCATGCCAACTTCAATTATTTTTAAGCACTCAAGAGAAATATAAGTAGTCATGCCAGCTTCAATTAATTTTAAGCACTCAAAAGAAATATAAGTAGTCATGCAAACTTCAATTACTTTTATGCACTCATAAGAAATATAAGTAGTCATGCCAACTTCAATTATTTTTAAGCCCTCAAAAGAAATATAAGAAGTCATGCCAGCTTCAATTATTTTTTTGCACTCAAAAGAAATATAAGTATTCATGCCAACTTCAATTATTTTTAAGCACTCAAAAGAAATATAAGAAGTCATGCCAACTTCAATTATTTTTAAGCACTCAAAAGAAATATAAGTAGTCATGCCAGCTTCAATTATTTTTAAGCACTCAAAAAAAATATAAGTAGTCAGGCCAACTTCAATTATTTTTAAGCACTCAAAAGAAATATAAGTAGTCATGCTAGCTTCAATTATTTTGAGGCACTCAAAAGAAATATAAGTAGTCATGCCAACTTCCATTATTTTTAAGCTCTCAAAAGAAATATATGTAGTCATACCAGCTTAAATTATTTTTAAGCACTCAAAAGAAATTTAAGTAGTCATGTAACCTTCAATTACTTTTATGCACTCAAAAGAAATATAAGTAGTCATGCCAACTTCAGTTATTTTTAAGCACTCAAAATAAATATAAGTAGTCATGCCAACTTCAATTATTTTCAAGCACTCAAAAGAAATATAAGTAGTCATGCCAACTTCAATTATTTTTAAGAACTCAAAAGAAATATAAGTAGTCATGCCAACTTCAATTATTTTTAAGCACTCAAAAGAAATATAAGTAGTCATGCCAGCTTCAATTATTTTTAAGCACTCAAAAGAAATATAGATAGTCATGCCAGCTTCAATTAATTTTAAGCACTCAAAAGAAATATATGTAGTCATGCCAGCTTCTATTATTTTTAAGCACTCAGAAGAAATATAAGTAGTCATGCAAACTTCAATTACTTTTATGCACTCAAAAGAAATATAAGTAGTCATGCCAACTTCAATTATTTTTAAGCACTCAAAAGAAATATAAGTAGTCATGCCAACTTTAATTATTTTAAATACTCAAAAGAAATATAAGTAGTCATGCCAACTTCAATTATTTTTAAGCACTCTAAAGAAATATAAGTAGTCATGCCAACTTCAATTATTTTTAAGCAATCAAAAGAAATATAAGTAGTCATGCCAGCTTCAATTATTTTTAAGCACTCAAAAGAAATATAAGTAGTCATGCCAACTTTAATTATTTTAAGCACTCAAAAGAAATATAAGTAGTCATGCCAACTTCAATTATTTTTAAGAACTCAAAAGAAATATAAGTAGTCATACCAGCTTAAATTATTTTTAAGCACTCAAAAGAAATATAAGTAGTCATGCCAACTTTAATTATTTTAAGCACTCAGAAGAAATATAAGTAGTCATGCAAACTTCAATTACTTTTATGCACTCAAAAGAAATATAAGTAGTCATGCCAACTTCAATTATTTTTAAGCACTCAAAAGAAATATAAGTAGTCCTGCCAACTTCAATTATTTTTAAGCACTCAAAAGAAATATAAGTAGTCATACCAGCTTAAATTATTTTTAAGCACTCAAAAGAAATATAAGTAGTCATGTAACCTTCAATTACTTTTATGCACTCAAAAAAAATATAAGTAGTCATGCCAACTTCAGTTATTTTTAAGCACTCAAAAGAAATATAAGTAGTCATGCCAACTTCAATTATTTTCAAGCACTCAAAAGAAATATAAGTAGTCATGCCAACTTCAATTATTTTTAAGAACTCAAAAGAAATATAAGTAGTCATGCAAACTTCAATTATTTTTAAGCACTCAAAAGAAATATAAGTAGTCATGCCAGCTTCAATTATTTTTAAGCACTCAAAAGAAATATAGATAGTCATGCCAGCTTCAATTATTTTTAAGCACTCAAAAGAAATATAAGTAGTCATGCCAGCATCTATTATTTTTAAGCACTCAGAAGAAATATAAGTAGTCATGCAAACTTCAATTACTTTTATGCACTCAAAAGAAATATAAGTAGTCATGCCAACTTCAATTATTTTTAAGCACTCAAAAGAAATATAATTAGTCATGCCAACTTTAATTATTTTAAGCACTCAAAAGAAATATAAGTAGTCATGCCAACTTCTATTATTTTTAAGCAATCAAAAGAAATATAAGTAGTCATGCCAACTTCAATTATTTTTAAGCCCTCAAAAGAAATATAAGTAGTCATGCCAGCTTCAATTATTTTTTTGCACTCAAAAGAAATATAAGTATTCATGCCAACTTCAATTATTTTTAAGCACTCAAAAGAAATATAAGAAGTCATGCCAACTTCAATTATTTTTAAGCACTCAAAAGAAATATAAGTAGTCATGCTAGCTTCAATTATTTCTAAGCACTCAAAAGAAATATAAGTAGTCATGCCAACTTCAATAATTTTTAAGCACTCAAAAGAAATATAAGTAGTCATACCAGCTTAAATTATTTTTAAGCACTCAAAAGAAATATAAGTAGTCATGTAACCTTCAATTACTTTTATGCACTCAAAAGAAATATAAGTAGTCATGCCAACTTCAGTTATTTTTAAGCACTCAAAATAAATATAAGTAGTCATGCCAGCTTCAATTATTTTTAAGCACTCTAAATAATTATAAGTAGTCATGCCAACTTCAATTATTTTTAAGCAATCAAAAGAAATATAAGTAGTCATGCCGATTTCAATAATTTTTAAGCCCTCAAAAGAAATATAAGTAGTCATGCCAACTTCAATTATCTTTAAGCACTCAAAAGAAATATACTGTAAGTAGTCATGCTAACTTCAATTTTTATAAAGCACCCAAAAGAAGTATAAGTAGTCATGCCAACTTCAATTATTTTTAAGCAATAAAAAGAAATATAAGTAGTCATGCCCACTTCAGTTATTTTTAAGCACTCAAAAGAAATATAAGTAGTCATGCCAACTTCAATTATTTTTAAGCACTCAAAAGAAATATAAGTAGTCATGCCAGCTTCAATTATTTTTAAGCACTCAAAAAAAATATAAGTAGTCAAGCCAGCTTCAATTTTTTCAAGCACTCAAAAGAAATATAAGTAGTCATGCCAACTTCAATTATTTTCAAGCACTCAAGAGAAATGTAAGTAGTCATGCCAGCTTCAATTATTTTTAAGCACTCAAAAGAAATATCAGTAGTCATGCCAACATCTATTATTTTTAAGCACTCAAAAGAAATATAAGTAGTCATGCCAGCTTCAATTTTTTTCAAGCACTCAAAAGAAATATAAGTAGTCATGCCAACTTCAATTATTTTTAAGCACTCAAGAGAAATATAAGTAGTCATGCCAGCTTCAATTATTTTTAAGCACTCAAAAGAAATATAAGTAGTCATGCAAACTTCAATTACTTTTATGCACTCATAAGAAATATAAGTAGTCATGCCAACTTTTATTATTTTTAAGCCCTCAAAAGAAATATAAGAAGTCATGCCAGCTTCAATTATTTTTTTGCACTCAAAAGAAATATAAGTATTCATGCCAACTTCAATTATTTTTAAGCACTCAAAAGAAATATAAGAAGTCATGCCAACTTCAATTATTTTTAAGCACTCAAAAGAAATATAAGTAGTCATGCCAGCTTCAATTATTTTTAAGCACTCAAAAAAAATATAAGTAGTCAGGCCAACTTCAATTATTTTTAAGCACTCAAAAGAAATATAAGTAGTCATGCTAGCTTCAATTATTTTTAAGCACTCAAAAGAAATATAAGTAGTCATGCCAACTTCCATTATTTTTAAGCTCTCAAAAGAAATATATGTAGTCATACAAGCTTAAATTATTTTTAAGCACTCAAAAGAAATTTAAGTAGTCATGTAACCTTCAATTACTTTTATGCACTCAAAAGAAATATAAGTAGTCATGCCAACTTCAGTTATTTTTAAGCACTCAAAATAAATATAAGTAGTCATGCCAACTTCAATTATTTTCAAGCACTCAAAAGAAATATAAGTAGTCATGCCAACTTCAATTATTTTTAAGAACTCAAAAGAAATATAAGTAGTCATGCCAACTTCAATTATTTTTAAGCACTCAAAAGAAATATAAGTAGTCATGCCAGCTTCAATTATTTTTAAGCACTCAAAAGAAATATAGATAGTCATGCCAGCTTCAATTAATTTTAAGCACTCAAAAGAAATATATGTAGTCATGCCAGCTTCTATTATTTTTAAGCACTCAGAAGAAATATAAGTAGTCATGCAAACTTCAATTACTTTTATGCACTCAAAAGAAATATAAGTAGTCATGCCAACTTCAATTATTTTTAAGCACTCAAAAGAAATATAAGTAGTCATGCCAACTTTAATTATTTTAAATACTCAAAAGAAATATAAGTAGTCATGCCAACTTCAATTATTTTTAAGCACTCTAAAGAAATATAAGTAGTCATGCCAACTTCAATTATTTTTAAGCAATCAAAAGAAATATAAGTAGTCATGCCAGCTTCAATTATTTTTAAGCACTCAAAAGAAATATAAGTAGTCATGCCAACTTTAATTATTTTAAGCACTCAAAAGAAATATAAGTAGTCATGCCAACTTCAATTATTTTTAAGCACTCTAAAGAAATATATCTAGTCATGCCAACTTCAATTATTTTTAAGCACTCAAAAAAAATATAAGTAGTCATGCCAACTTCAATTATCTTTAAGAACTCAAAATAAATATAAGTAGTTATGCCAGCTTCAATTATTTTTAAGCAATCAAAAGAAATATAAGTAGTCATGCCAACTTTAATTATTTTAAGCACTCAAAAGAAATATAAGTAGTCATGCCAACTTCAATTATTTTTGAGCACTCAAAAGAAATATAAGTAGTCGTGCCAGCTTCAATTATTTATAAGCACTCAAAAAAATATAAGTAGTCAGGCCAACTTCAATAATTTTTAAGCACTCAAAAGAAATATAAGTAATCATGCTAGCTTCAATTATTTCTAAGCACTCAAAAGAAATATAAGTAGTCATGCCAACTTCAATTATTTTTAAGCACTCAAAAGAAATATAAGTAGTCATGCCAACTTTAATTATTTTAAGCACTCAAAAGAAATATAAGTAGTCATGCCAACTTCAATTATTTTTAAGCAATCAAAAGAAATATAAGTAGTCATGCCAACTTCAATTATTTTTAAGCAATCAAAAGAAATATAAGTAGTCATGCCAACTTCAATTATTTTTAAGCACTCAAAAGAAATATAAGTAGTCATGCCAACTTTAATTATTTTAAGCACTCAAAAGAAATATAAGTAGTCATGCCAACTTCAATTATTTTTAAGCACTCTAAAGAAATATAAGTAGTCATGCCAACTTGTATTATTTTTAAGCACTCAAAAAAATATAAGTAGTCATGCCAACTTCAATTATCTTTAAGAACTCAAAATAAATATAAGTAGTTATGCCAGCTTCAATTGTTTTTAAGCACTCTAAAGAAATATAAGTAGTCATGCCAACTTCAATTATTTTTAAGCAATCAAAAGAAATATAAGTAGTCATGCCAACTTCAATTATTTTTAAGCACTCAAGAGAAATATAAGTAGTCATGCCATCTTCAATTATTTTTAAGCACTCAAAAGAAATATAAGTAGTCATGCAAACTTCAATTACTATTATGCACTCATAAGAAATATAAGTAGTCATGCCAACTTCAATTATTTTTAAGCCCTCAAAAGAAATATAAGTAGTCATGCCAGCTTCAATTATTTTTTTGCACTCAAAAGAAATATAAGTATTCATGCCAACTTCAATTATTTTTAAGCACTCAAAAGAAATATAAGAAGTCATGCCAACTGCAATTATTTTTAAGCACTCAAAAGAAATATAAGTAGTCATGCCAGCTTCAATTATTTTTAAGCACTCAAAAAAAATATAAGTAGTCAGGCCAACTTCAATTATTTTTAAGCACTCAAAAGAAATATAAGTAGTCATGCTAGCTTCAATTATTTTTAAGCACTCAAAAGAAATATAAGTAGTCCTGCCAACTTCAATTATTTTTAAGCACTCAAAAGAAATATAAGTAGTCATACCAGCTTAAATTTTTTTTAAGCACTCAAAAGAAATATAAGTAGTCATGTAACCTTCAATTACTTTTATGCACTCAAAAGAAATATAAGTAGTCATGCCAACTTCAGTTATTTTTAAGCACTCAAAAGAAATATAAGTAGTCATGCCAACTTCAATTATTTTCAAGCACTCAAAAGAAATATAAGTAGTCATGCCAACTTCAATTATTTTTAAGAACTCAAAAGAAATATAAGTAGTCATGCAAACTTCAATTATTTTTAAGCACTCAAAAGAAATATAAGTAGTCATGCCAGCTTCAATTATTTTTAAGCACTCAAAAGAAATATAGATAGTCATGCCAGCTTCAATTATTTTTAAGCACTCAAAAGAAATATAAGTAGTCATGCCAGCATCTATTATTTTTAAGCACTCAGAAGAAATATAAGTAGTCATGCAAACTTCAATTACTTTTATGCACTCAAAAGAAATATAAGTAGTCATGCCAACTTCAATTATTTTTAAGCACTCAAAAGAAATATAATTAGTCATGCCAACTTTAATTATTTTAAGCACTCAAAAGAAATATAAGTAGTCATGCCAACTTCTATTATTTTTAAGCAATCAAAAGAAATATAAGTAGTCATGCCAACTTCAATTATTTTTAAGCCCTCAAAAGAAATATAAGTAGTCATGCCAGCTTCAATTATTTTTTTGCACTCAAAAGAAATATAAGTATTCATGCCAACTTCAATTATTTTTAAGCACTCAAAAGAAATATAAGAAGTCATGCCAACTTCAATTATTTTTAAGCACTCAAAAGAAATATAAGTAGTCATGCCAGCTCCAATTATTTTTAAGCACTCAAAAAAAATATAAGTAGTCAGGCCAACTTCAATTATTTTTAAGCACTCAAAAGAAATATAAGTAGTCATGCTAGCTTCAATTATTTTTAAGCACTCAAAAGAAATATAAGTAGTCATGCCAACTTCAATAATTTTCAAGCACTCAAAAGAAATATAAGTAGTCATACCAGCTTAAATTATTTTTAAGCACTCAAAAGAAATATAAGTAGTCATGTAACCTTCAATTACTTTTATGAACTCAAAAGAAATATAAGTAGTCATGCCAACTTCAGTTATTTTTAAGCACTCAAAATAAATATAAGTAGTCATGCCAGCTTCAATTATTTTTAAGCACTCTAAATAATTATAAGTAGTCATGCCAACTTCAATTATTTTTAAGCAATCAAAAGAAATATAAGTAGTCATGCCGACTTCAATAATTTTTAAGCCCTCAAAAGAAATATAAGTAGTCATGCCAACTTCAATTATCTTTAAGCACTCAAAAGAAATATACTGTAAGTAGTCATGCTAACTTCAATTTTTATAAAGCACCCAAAAGAAGTATAAGTAGTCATGCCAACTTCAATTATTTTTAAGCAATAAAAAGAAATATAAGTAGTCATGCCAACTTCAGTTATTTTTAAGCACTCAAAAGAAATATAAGTAGTCATGCCAACTTCAATTATTTTTAAGCACTCAAAAGAAATATAAGTAGTCATGCCAGCTTCAATTATTTTTAAGCACTCAAAAAAAATATAAGTAGTCAAGCCAGCTTCAATTTTTTTCAAGCACTCAAAAGAAATATAAGTAGTCATGCCAACTTCAATTATTTTCAAGCACTCAAGAGAAATGTAAGTAGTCATGCCAGCTTCAATTATTTTTAAGCACTCAAAAGAAATATAAGTAGTCATGCCAACATCAATTATTTTTAAGCACTCAAAAGAAATATAAGTAGTCATGCCAGCTTCAATTATTTTTAAGCACTCAAAAGAAATATAAGTAGTCAAGCCAGCTTCAATTTTTTTCAAGCACTCAAAAGAAATATAAGTAGTCATGCCAACTTCAATTATTTTTAAGCACTCAAGAGAAATATAAGTAGTCATGCCAGCTTCAATTATTTTTAAGCACTCAAAAGAAATATAAGTAGTCATGCAAACTTCAATTACTTTTATGCACTCATAAGAAATATAAGTAGTCATGCCAACTTCAATTATTTTTAAGCCCTCAAAAGAAATATAAGAAGTCATGCCAGCTTCAATTATTCTTTTGCACTCAAAAGAAATATAAGTATTCATGCCAACTTCAATTATTTTTAAGCACTCAAAAGAAATATAAGAAGTCATGCCAACTTCAATTATTTTTAAGCACTCAAAAGAAATATAAGTAGTCATGCCAGCTTCAATTATTTTTAAGCACTCAAAAAAAATATAAGTAGTCAGGCCAACTTCAATTATTTTTAAGCACTCAAAAGAAATATAAGTAGTCATGCTAGCTTCAATTATTTTTAAGCACTCAAAAGAAATATAAGTAGTCATGCCAACTTCCATTATTTTTAAGCACTCAAAAGAAATATATGTAGTCATACCAGCTTAAATTATTTTTAAGCACTCAAAAGAAATTTAAGTAGTCATGTAACCTTCAATTACTTTTATGCACTCAAAAGAAATATAAGTAGTCATGCCAACTTCAGTTATTTTTAAGCACTCAAAATAAATATAAGTAGTCATGCCAACTTTAATTATTTTCAAGCAATCAAAAGAAATATAAGTAGTCATGCCAACTTCAATTATTTTTAAGAACTCAAAAGAAATATAAGTAGTCATGCCAACTTCAATTATTTTTAAGCACTCAAAAGAAATATAAGTAGTCATGCCAGCTTCAATTATTTTTAAGCACTCAAAAGAAATATAGATAGTCATGCCAGCTTCAATTAATTTTAAGCACTCAAAAGAAATATATGTAGTCATGCCAGCTTCTATTATTTTTAAGCACTCAGAAGAAATATAAGTAGTCATGCAAACTTCAATTACTTTTATGCACTCAAAAGAAATATAAGTAGTCATGCCAACTTCAATTATTTTTAAGCACACAAAAGAAATATAAGTAGTCATGCCAACTTTAATTATTTTAAATACTCAAAAGAAATATATGTAGTCATGCCAACTTCAATTATTTTTAAGCACTCTAAAGAAATATAAGTAGTCATGCCAACATCAATTATTTTTAAGCAATCAAAAGAAATATAAGTAGTCATGCCAGCTTCAATTATTTTTAAGCACTCAAAAGAAATATAAGTAGTCATGCCAACTTTAATTATTTTAAGCACTCAAAAGAAATATAAGTAGTCATGCCAACTTCAATTATTTTTAAGCACTCAAAAAAAAAAATAAGTAGTCATGCCAACTTCAATTATCTTTAAGAACTCAAAATAAATATAAGTAGTTATGCCAGCTTCAATTGTTTTTAAGCACTCAAAAGAAATATAAGTAGTCATGCCAACTTCAATTATTTTTAAGCAATCAAAAGAAATATAAGTAGTCATGCCAACTTCAATTATTTTTAAGCACTCAAGAGAAATATAAGTAGTCATGCCATCTTCAATTATTTTTAAGCACTCAAAAGAAATATAAGTAGTCATGCAAACTTCAATTACTATTATGCACTCATAAGAAATATAAGTAGTCATGCCAACTTCAATTATTTTTAAGCCCTCAAAAGAAATGTAAGTAGTCATGCCAGCTTCAATTATTTTTTTGCACTCAAAAGAAATATAAGTATTCATGCCAACTTCAATTATTTTTAAGCACTCAAAAGAAATATAAGAAGTCATGCCAACTGCAATTATTTTTAAGCACTCAAAAGAAATATAAGTAGTCATGCCAGCTTCAATTATTTTTAAGCACTCAAAAAAAAATATAAGTAGTCAGGCCAACTTCAATTATTTTTAAGCACTCAAAAGAAATATAAGTAGTCATGCTAGCTTCAATTATTTTTAAGCACTCAAAAGAAATATAAGTAGTCCTGCCAACTTCAATTATTTTTAAGCACTCAAAAGAAATATAAGTAGTCATACCAGCTTAAATTATTTTTAAGCACTCAAAAGAAATATAAGTAGTCATGTAACCTTCAATTACTTTTATGCACTCAAAAGAAATATAAGTAGTTATGCCAACTTCAGTTATTTTTAAGCACTCAAAAGAAATATAAGTAGTCATGCCAACTTCAATTATTTTCAAGCACTCAAAAGAAATATAAGTAGTCATGCCAACTTCAATTATTTTTAAGAACTCAAAAGAAATATAAGTAGTCATGCAAACTTCAATTATTTTTAAGCACTCAAAAGAAATATAAGTAGTCATGCCAGCTTCAATTATTTTTAAGCACTCAAAAGAAATATAGATAGTCATGCCAGCTTCAATTATTTTTAAGCACTCAAAAGAAATATAAGTAGTCATGCCAGCATCTATTATTTTTAAGCACTCAGAAGAAATATAAGTAGTCATGCAAACTTCAATTACTTTTATGCACTCAAAAGAAATATAAGTAGTCATGCCAACTTCAATTATTTTTAAGCACTCAAAAGAAATATAATTAGTCATGCCAACTTTAATTATTTTAAGCACTCAAAAGAAATATAAGTAGTCATGCCAACTTCTATTATTTTTAAGCAATCAAAAGAAATATAAGTAGTCATGCCAACTTCAATTATTTTTAAGCCCTCAAAAGAAATATAAGTAGTCATGCCAGCTTCAATTATTTTTTTGCACTCAAAAGAAATATAAGTATTCATGCCAACTTCAATTATTTTTAAGCACTCAAAAGAAATATAAGAAGTCATGCCAACTTCAATTATTTTTAAGCACTCAAAAGAAATATAAGTAGTCATGCCAGCTCCAATTATTTTTAAGCACTCAAAAAAAATATAAGTAGTCAGGCCAACTTCAATTATTTTTAAGCACTCAAAAGAAATATAAGTAGTCATGCTAGCTTCAATTATTTTTAAGCACTCAAAAGAAATATAAGTAGTCATGCCAACTTCAATAATTTTTAAGCACTCAAAAGAAATATAAGTAGTCATACCAGCTTAAATTATTTTTAAGCACTCAAAAGAAATATAAGTAGTCATGTAACCTTCAATTACTTTTATGCACTCAAAAGAAATATAAGTAGTCATGCCAACTTCAGTTATTTTTAAGCACTCAAAATAAATATAAGTAGTCATGCCAGCTTCAATTATTTTTAAGCACTCTAAATAATTATAAGTAGTCATGCCAACTTCAATTATTTTTAAGCAATCAAAAGAAATATAAGTAGTCATGCCGACTTCAATAATTTTTAAGCCCTCAAAAGAAATATAAGTAGTCATGCCAACTTCAATTATCTTTAAGCACTCAAAAGAAATATACTGTAAGTAGTCATGCTAACTTCAATTTTTATAAAGCACCCAAAAGAAGTATAAGTAGTAATGCCAACTTCAATTATTTTTAAGCAATAAAAAGAAATATAAGTAGTCATGCCAACTTCAGTTATTTTTAAGCACTCAAAAGAAATATAAGTAGTCATGCCAACTTCAATTATTTTTAAGCACTCAAAAGAAATATAAGTAGTCATGCCAGCTTCAATTATTTTTAAGCACTCAAAAAAAATATAAGTAGTCAAGCCAGCTTCAATTTTTTCAAGCACTCAAAAGAAATATAAGTAGTCATGCCAACTTCAATTATTTTCAAGCACTCAAGAGAAATGTAAGTAGTCATGCCAGCTTCAATTATTTTTAAGCACTCAAAAGAAATATAAGTAGTCATGCCAACATCAATTATTTTTAAGCACTCAAAAGAAATATAAGTAGTCATGCCAGCTTCAATTTTTTTCAAGCACTCAAAAGAAATATAAGTAGTCATGCCAACTTCAATTATTTTTAAGCACTCAAGAGAAATATAAGTAGTCATGCCAGCTTCAATTATTTTTAAGCACTCAAAAGAAATATAAGTAGTCATGCAAACTTCAATTACTTTTATGCACTCATAAGAAATATAAGTAGTCATGCCAACTTCAATTATTTTTAAGCCCTCAAAAGAAATATAAGAAGTCATGCCAGCTTCAATTATTTTTTTGCACTCAAAAGAAATATAAGTATTCATGCCAACTTCAATTATTTTTAAGCACTCAAAAGAAATATAAGAAGTCATGCCAACTTCAATTATTTTTAAGCACTCAAAAGAAATATAAGTAGTCATGCCAGCTTCAATTATTTTTAAGCACTCAAAAAAAATATAAGTAGTCAGGCCAACTTCAATTATTTTTAAGCACTCAAAAGAAATATAAGTAGTCATGCTAGCTTCAATTATTTTTAAGCACTCAAAAGAAATATAAGTAGTCATGCCAACTTCCATTATTTTTAAGCACTCAAAAGAAATATATGTAGTCATACCAGCTTAAATTATTTTTAAGCACTCAAAAGAAATTTAAGTAGTCATGTAACCTTCAATTACTTTTATGCACTCAAAAGAAATATAAGTAGTCATGCCAACTTCAGTTATTTTTAAGCACTCAAAATAAATATAAGTAGTCATGCCAACTTTAATTATTTTCAAGCACTCAAAAGAAATATAAGTAGTCATGCCAACTTCAATTATTTTTAAGAACTCAAAAGAAATATAAGTAGTCATGCCAACTTCAATTATTTTTAAGCACTCAAAAGAAATATAAGTAGTCATGCCAGCTTCAATTATTTTTAAGCACTCAAAAGAAATATAGATAGTCATGACAGCTTCAATTAATTTTAAGCACTCAAAAGAAATATATGTAGTCATGCCAGCTTCTATTATTTTTAAGCACTCAGAAGAAATATAAGTAGTCATGCAAACTTCAATTACTTTTATGCACTCAAAAGAAATATAAGTAGTCATGCCAACTTCAATTATTTTTAAGCACTCAAAAGAAATATAAGTAGTCATGCCAACTTTAATTATTTTAAATACTCAAAAGAAATATAAGTAGTCATGCCAACTTCAATTATTTTTAAGCACTCTAAAGAAATATAAGTAGTCATGCCAACATCAATTATTTTTAAGCAATCAAAAGAAATATAAGTAGTCATGCCAACTTCAATTATTTTTAAGCACTCAAAAGAAATATAAGTAGTCATGCCAACTTTAATTATTTTAAGCACTCAAAAGAAATATAAGTAGTCATGCCAACTTCAATTATTTTTAAGCACTCTAAAGAAATATATCTAGTCATGCCAACTTCAATTATTTTTAAGCACTCAAAAAAAAAAATAAGTAGTCATGCCAACTTCAATTATCTTTAAGAACTCAAATTAAATATAAGTAGTTATGCCAGCTTCAATTATTTTTAAGCAATCAAAAGAAATATAAGTAGTCATGCCAACTTCAATTATTTTTAAGCAATCAAAAGAAATATAAGTAGAAATGCCAACTTCAATTATTTTTAAGCACTCAAGAGAAATATTAGTAGTCATGCCATCTTCAATTATTTTTAAGCACTCAAAAGAAATATAAGTAGTCATGCAAACTTCAATTACTTTTATGCACTCATAAGAAATATAAGTAGTCATGCCAACTTCAATTATGTTTAAGCCCTCAAAAGAAATATAAGTAGTCATGCCAGCTTCATTTATTTTTTTGCACTCAAAAGAAATATAAGTATTCATGCCAACTTCAATTATTTTTAAGCACTCAAAAGAAATATAAGAAGTCATGCCAACTTCAATTATTTTTGAGCACTCAAAAGAAATATAAGTAGTCATGCCAGCTTCAATTATTTCTAAGCTCTCAAAAAATATAAGTAGTCATGCCAACTTCAATTATTTTTAAGCACTCAAAAGAAATATAAGTAGTCATGCCAGCTTCAATTATTTTTAAGCACTCAAAAGAAATATAGATAGTCATGCCAGCTTCAATTATTTTTAAGCACTCAAAAGAAATATAAGTAGTCATGCCAGCTTCTATTATTTTAAGCACTCAGAAGAAATATAAGTAGTCATGCAAACTTCAATTACTTTTATACACTCAAAAGAAATATAAGTAGTCATGCCAACTTCAATTATTTTTAAGCACTCAAAAGAAATATAAGTAGTCATGCCAACTTTAATTATTTTAAGCACTCAAAAGAAATATAAGTAGTCATGCCAACTTCAATTATTTTTAAGCAATCAAAAGAAATATAAGTAGTCATGCCAACTTCAATTATTTTTAAGCAATCAAAAGAAATATAAGTAGTCATGCCAACTTCAATTATTTTTAAGCACTCAAAAGAAATATAAGTAGTCATGCCAACTTTAATTATTTTAAGCACTCAAAAGAAATATAAGTAGTCATGCCAACTTCAATTATTTTTAAGCACTCTAAAGAAATATAAGTAGTCATGCCAACTTGTATTATTTTCAAGCACTCAAAAAAATATAAGTAGTCATGCCAACTTCAATTATCTTTAAGAACTCAAAATAAATATAAGTAGTTATGCCAGCTTCAATTATTTTTAAGCAATCAAAAGTAATATAAGTAGTCATGCCAACTTCAATTATTTTTAAGCAATCAAAAGAAATATAAGTAGTCATGCCAACTTCAATTATTTTTAAGCACTCAAGAGAAATATAAGTAGTCATGCCATCTTCAAATATTTTTAAGCACTCAAAAAAAATATAAGTAGTCATGCAAACTTCAATTACTTTTATGCACTCATAAGAAATATAAGTAGTCATGCCAACTTCAATTATTTTTAAGCCCTCAAAAGAAATATAAGTAGTCATGCCAGCTTCAATTATTTTTTTGCACTCAAAAGAAATATAAGTATTCATGCCAACTTCAATAATTTTTAAGCACTCAAAAGAAATATAAGAAGTCATGCCAACTAAAATTATTTTTAAGCACTCAAAAGAAATATAAGTAGTCATGCCAGCTTCAATTATTTTTAAACACTCAAAAAAATATAAGTAGTCAGGCCAACTTCAATTATTTTTAAGCACTCAAAAGAAATATAAGTAGTCATGCTAGCTTCAATTATTTTTAAGCACTCAAAAGAAATATAAGTAGTCATGCCAACTTCAATTATTTTTAAGCACTCAAAAGAAATATAAGTAGTCATACCAGCTTAAATTATTTTTAAGCACTCAAAAGAAATATAAGTAGTCATGTAACCTTCAATTACTATTATGCACTCAAAAGAAATATAAGTAGTCATGCCAACTTCAGCTATTTTTAAGCACTCAAAAGAAATATAAGTAGTCATGCCAACTTCAATTATTTTCAAGTACTCAAAAGAAATATAAGTAGTCATGCCAACTTCAATTATTTTTAAGAACTCAAAAGAAATATAAGTAGTCATGCAAACTTCAATTATTTTTAAGCACTCAAAAGAAATATAAGTAGTCATGCCAGCTTCAATTTTTTTTAAGCACTCAAAAGAAATATAGATAGTCTTGCCAGCTTCAATTATTTTTAAGCACTCAAAAGAAATATAAGTAGTCATGCCAGCTTCTATTATTTTTAAGCACTCAGAAGAAATATAAGTAGTCATGCAAACTTCAATTACTTTTATGCACTCAAAAGAAATATAAGTAGTCATGCCAACTTCAATTATTTTTAAGCACTCAAAAGAAATATAAGTAGTCATGCTAATTCTAATTATTTTAAGCACTCAAAAGAAATATAAGTAGTCATGCCAACTTCAATTATTTTTAAGCAATCAAAAGAAATATAAGTAGTCATGCCAACTTCAATTATTTTTAAGCCCTCAAAAGAAATATAAGTAGTCATGCCAGCTTCAATTATTTTTTTGCACTCAAAAGATATATAAGTATTCATGCCAACTTCAATTATTTTTAAGCACTCAAAAGAAATATAAGAAGTCATGCCAACTTCAATTATTTTTCAGCACTCAAAAGAAATATAAGTAGTCATGCCAGCTCCAATTATTTTTAAGCACTCAAAAAAAATATAAGTAGTCAGGCCAACTTCAATTATTTTTAAGCACTCAAAAGAAATATAAGTAGTCATGCTAGCTGAAATTATTTTTAAGCACTCAAAAGAAATATAAGTAGTCATGCCAACTTCAATCATTTTTAAGCACTCCAAAGAAATATAAGTAGTCATACCAGCTTAAATTATTTTTAAGCACTCAAAAGAAATATAAGTAGTCATGTAACCTTCAATTACTTTTATGCACTCAAAAGAAATATAAGTAGTCATGCCAACTTCAGTTATTTTTAAGCACTCAAAATAAATATAAGTAGTCATGCCAGCTTCAATTATTTTTAAGCACTCTAAATAATTATAAGTAGTCATGCCAACTTCAATTATTTTTAAGCAATCGAAAAAAATATAAGTAGTCATGCCGACTTCAATAATTTTTAAGCCCTCAAAAGAAATATAAGTAGTCATGCCAACTTCAATTATCTTTAAGCACTCAAAAGAAATATACTGTAAGTAGTCATGCTAACTTCAATTTTTATAAAGCACCCAAAAGAATATAAGTAGTCATGCCAACTTCAATTATTTTTAAGCAATAAAAAGAAATATAAGTAGTCATGCCAACTTTAGTTATTTTTAAGCACTCAAAAGAAATATAAGAAGTCATGCCAACTTCAATTATTTTTAAGCACTCAAAAGAAATATAAGTAGTCATGCCAGCTTCAATTATTTTTAAGCACTCAAAAGAAATATGAGTAGTCAAGCCAGCTTCAATTTTTTCAAGCACTCAAAAGAAATATAAGTAGTCATGCCAACTTCAATTATTTTCAAGCACTCAAGAGAAATGTAAGTAGTCATGCCAGCTTCAATTATTTTTAAGCACTCAAAAAAAATATAAGTAGTCATGCCAACATCAATTATTTTTAAGCACTCAAAAGAAATATAAGTACTCATGCCACTTCAATTATTTTTAAGCACTCAAAAGAAATAAAAGTAGTTAAGCCAGCTTCAATTTTTTTCAAGCACTCAAAAGAAATATAAGTAGTCATGCCAACTTCAATTATTTTTAAGCACTCAAAGAAATATAAGTAGTCATGCCAGCTTCAATTATTTTTAAGCACTCAAAAGAAATATAAGTAGTCATGCAAACTTCAATTACTTTTATGCACTCATAAGAAATATAAGTAGTCATGCCAACTTCAATTATTTTTAAGCCCTCAAAAGAAATATAAGAAGTCATGCCAGCTTCAATTATTTTTTTGCACTCAAAAGAAATATAAGTATTCATGCCAACTTCAATTATTTTTAAGCACTCAAAAGAAATATAAGAAGTCATGCCAACTTCAATTATTTTTAAGCACTCAAAAGAAATATAAGTAGT
This sequence comes from Palaemon carinicauda, assembly GCF_036898095.1. Classification (NCBI taxonomy): domain Eukaryota; kingdom Metazoa; phylum Arthropoda; class Malacostraca; order Decapoda; family Palaemonidae; genus Palaemon; species Palaemon carinicauda. The sequence continues at coordinate 315,537,183 of NC_090725.1, read as the reverse complement.
CATGCCACTTCAATTATTTTTAAGCACTCAAAAGAAATATAAGTAGTCAGGCCAACTTCAATTATTTTTAAGCACTCAAAAGAAATATAAGTAGTCATGCTAGCTTCAATTATTTTTAAGCACTCAAAAGAAATATAAGTAGTCATGCCAACTTCATTATTTTTAAGCACTCAAAAGAAATATATGTAGTCATACCAGCTTAAATTATTTTTAAGCACTCAAAAGAAATTTAAGTAGTCATGTAACCTTCAATTACTTTTATGCACTCAAAAGAAATATAAGTAGTCATGCCAACTTCATTATTTTTAAGCACTCAAAATAAATATAAGTAGTCATGCCAACTTCAATTATTTTCAAGCACTCAAAAGAAATATAAGTAGTCATGCCAACTTCAATTATTTTTAAGAACTCAAAAGAAATATAAGTAGTCATGCCAAACTTCAATTATTTTTAAGCACTCAAAAGAAATATAAGTAGTCATGCCAGCTTCAATTATTTTTAAGCACTCAAAAGAAATATAGATAGTCATGCCAGCTTCAATTATTTTTAAGCACTATAAAGAAATATTAGTAGTCATGCCAGCTTCTATTATTTTTAAGCACTCAGAAGAAATATAAGTAGTCATGCAAACTTCAATTACTTTTATGCACTCAAAAGAAATATAAGTAGTCATGCCAACTTCAATTATTTTTAAGCACTCAAAAGAAATATAAGTAGTCATGCCAACTTTAATTATTTTAATACTCTAAAGAAATATAAGTAGTCATGCCAACTTCAATTATTTTTAAGCATCAAAAGAAATATAAGTAGTCATGCCAACTTCAATTATTTTTAAGCATCAAAAGAAATATAAGTAGTCATGCCAACTTTAATTATTTTAAGCACTCAAAAGAAATAAAGTAGTCATGCCAACTTCAATATTTTTAAGCACTCTAAAGAAATATATCTAGTCATGCCAACTTCAATTATTTTTAAGCACTCAAAAGAAATATAAGTAGTCATGCCAACTTCAATTATTTTTAAGCACTCTAAAGAAATATAAGTAGTCATGCCAACTGTATTATTTTTAAGCACTCAAAAAAATATAAGTAGTCATGCCAACTTCAATTATCTTTAAGAACTCAAAATAAATATAAGTAGTTATGCCACTTCAATTATTTTTAAGCAATCAAAAGAAATATAAGTAGTCATGCCAACTTCAATTATTTTTAAGCATCAAAAGAAATATAAGTAGTCATGCCAACTTCAATTATTTTTAAGCACTCAAGAGAAATATTAGTAGTCATGCCATCTTCAATTATTTTTAAGCACTCAAAAGAAATATAAGTAGTCATGCAAACTTCAATTACTTTTATGCACTCAAAGAAATATAAGTAGTCATGCCAACTTCAATTATTTTTAAGTCCTCAAAAGAAATATAAGTATTCATGCCAACTTCAATTATTTTTATGCACTCAAAAGAAATATGAGAAGTCATGCCAACTTCAATTATTTTTAAGCACTCAAAAGAAATATAAGTAGTCATGCCACTTCAATTATTTATAAGCACTCAAAAAAATATAAGTAGTCAGGCCAACTTCAATTATTTTTAAGCACTCAAAAGAAATATAAGTAATCATGCTACTTCAATTATTTCTAAGCACTCAAAAGAAATATAAGTAGTCATGCCAACTTCAATTATTTTTAAGCACTCAAAAGAAATATAAGTAGTCATACCAGCTTCAATTATTTTTAAGCACTCAAAAGAAATATAAGTAGTCATGTAACCTTCAATTACTTTTATGCACTCAAAAGAAATATAAGTAGTCATGCCAACTTCATTATTTTTAAGCACTCAAAATAAATATAAGTAGTCATGCCACTTCAATTATTTTCAAGCACTCAAAAGAAATATAAGTAGTCATGCCAACTTCAATTATTTTTAAGAACTCAAAAGAAATATAAGTAGTCATGCAAACTTCAATTATTTTTAAGCACTCAAAAGAAATATAAGTAGTCATGCCATCTTCAATTATTTTTAAGCACTCAAAAGAAATATAGATAGTCATGCCAGCTTCAATTATTTTTAAGCACTCAAAAGAAATATAAGTAGTCATGCCAACTTCAATTATTTTAAGCACTCAAAGAAATGTAAGTAGTCATGCCACTTCAATTATTTTTAAGCACTCAAAAAAAATATAAGTAGTCATGCCAACATCAATTATTTTTAAGCACTCAAAAGAAATATAAGTACTCATGCCACTTCAATTATTTTTAAGCACTCAAAAGAAATATAAGTAGTCATGCCAACTTCAATTATTTTAAGCACTCAAAGAAATGTAAGTAGTCATGCCAGCTTCAATTATTTTTAAGCACTCAAAAAAATATAAGTAGTCATGCCAACATCAATTATTTTTAAGCACTCAAAAGAAATATAAGTACTCATGCCACTTCAATTATTTTTAAGCACTCAAAAGAAATAGAAGTAGTCAGCCACTTCAATATTTTTAAGCACTCAAAAGAAATATAAGTAGTCATGCCAGCTTCAATTATTTTTAAGCACTCAAAAGAAATATGAGTAGTCATGCCAGCTTCAATTTTTTCAAGCACTCAAAAGAAATATAAGAAGTCATGCCAACTTCAATTATTTTTAAGCACTCAAAAGAAATATAAGTAGTCATGCCAGCTTCAATTATTTTTAAGCACTCAAAAGAAATATGAGTAGTCATGCCAGCTTCAATTTTTTCAAGCACTCAAAAGAAATATAAGTAGTCATGCCAACTTCAATTATTTTAAGCACTCAAAGAAATGTAAGTAGTCATGCCACTTCAATTATTTTTAAGCACTCAAAAAAATATAAGTAGTCATGCCAACATCAATTATTTTTAAGCACTCAAAAGAAATATAAGTACTCATGCCACTTCAATTATTTTTAAGCACTCAAAAGAAATAAAAGTAGTCAAGCCAGCTTCAATTTTTTTAAGCACTCAAAAGAAATATAAGTAGTCATGCCAACTTCAATTATTTTTAAGCACTCAAAGAAATATAAGTAGTCATGCCACTTCAATTATTTTTAAGCACTCAAAAGAAATATAAGTAGTCATGCAAACTTCAATTACTTTTATGCACTCATAAGAAATATAAGTAGTCATGCCAACTTCAATTATTTTTAAGCCTCAAAAGAAATATAAGAAGTCATGCCACTTCAATTATTTTTTTGCACTCAAAAGAAATATAAGTAGTCATGCCAACTTCAATTATTTTTAAGCACTCAAAAGAAATATAAGAAGTCATGCCAACTTCAATTATTTTTAAGCACTCAAAAGAAATATAAGTAGTCATGCCAGCTTCAATTATTTTTAAGCACTCAAAAAAATATAAGTAGTCAGGCCAACTTCAATTATTTTTAAGCACTCAAAAGAAATATAAGTAGTCATGCTACTTCAATTATTTTTAAGCACTCAAAAGAAATATAAGTAGTCATGCCAACTTCCATTATTTTTAAGCACTCAAAAGAAATATATGTAGTCATACCACTTCAATTATTTTTAAGCACTCAAAAGAAATTAAGTAGTCATGTAACCTTCAATTACTTTTATGCACTCAAAAGAAATATAAGTAGTCATGCCAACTTCATTATTTTTAAGCACTCAAAATAAATATAAGTAGTCATGCCAACTTCAATTATTTTCAAGCACTCAAAAGAAATATAAGTAGTCATGCCAACTTCAATTATTTTTAAGCACTCAAAAGAAATATAAGTAGTCATGCCAACTTCAATTATTTTTAAGCACTCAAAAGAAATATAAGTAGTCATGCCAGCTTCAATTATTTTTAAGCACTCAAAAGAAATATAGATAGTCATGCCACTTCAATTATTTTTAAGCACTAAAAGAAATATTAGTAGTCATGCCAGCTTCTATTATTTTTAAGCACTCAAAGAAATATAAGTAGTCATGCAAACTTCAATTACTTTTATGCACTCAAAAGAAATATAAGTAGTCATGCCAACTTCAATTATTTTTAAGCACTCAAAAGAAATATAAGTAGTCATGCCAACTTTAATTATTTTAATACTCAAAAGAAATATAAGTAGTCATGCCAACTTCAATTATTTTTAAGCACTCTAAAGAAATATAAGTAGTCATGCCAACTTCAATTATTTTTAAGCATCAAAAGAAATATAAGTAGTCATGCCAACTTCAATTATTTTTAAGCATCAAAAGAAATATAAGTAGTCATCCAGCTTCAATTATTTTTAAGCACTCAAAAGAAATATAAGTAGTCATGCCAACTTTAATTATTTTAAGCACTCAAAAGAAATATAAGTAGTCATGCCAACTTCAATATTTTTAAGCACTCTAAAGAAATATAATCTAGTCATGCCAACTTCAATTATTTTTAAGCACTCAAAAGAAATATAAGTAGTCATGCCAACTTCAATTATTTTTAAGCACTCTAAAGAAATATAAGTAGTCATGCCAACTTTATTATTTTTAAGCACTCAAAAAAATATAAGTAGTCATGCCAACTTCAATTATCTTTAAGAACTCAAAATAAATATAAGTAGTCATGCCAGCTTCAATTATTTTTAAGCAATCAAAAGAAATATAAGTAGTCATGCCAACTTCAATTATTTTTAAGCATCAAAAGAAATATAAGTAGTCATGCCAACTTCAATTATTTTTAAGCACTCAAAGAAATATTAGTAGTCATGCCATCTTCAATTATTTTTAAGCACTCAAAAGAAATATAAGTAGTCATGCAAACTTCAATTACTTTTATGCACTCATAAGAAATATAAGTAGTCATGCCAACTTCAATTATTTTTAAGCCTCAAAAGAAATATAAGTAGTCATGCCAACTTCAATTATTTTTAAGCACTCAAAAGAAATATAAGAAGTCATGCCAACTTCAATTATTTTTAAGCACTCAAAAGAAATATAAGTAGTCATGCCAGCTTCAATTATTTTAAGCACTCAAAAAAATATAAGTAGTCAGGCCAACTTCAATTATTTTTAAGCACTCAAAAGAAATATAAGTATCATGCTAGCTTCAATTATTTCTAAGCACTCAAAAGAAATATAAGTAGTCATGCCAACTTCAATTATTTTTAAGCACTCAAAAGAAATATAAGTAGTCATACCAGCTATTATTTTTAAGCACTCAAAAGAAATATAAGTAGTCATGTAACCTTCAATTACTTTTATGCACTCAAAAGAAATATAAGTAGTCATGCCAACTTCATTATTTTTAAGCACTCAAAATGAATATAAGTAGTCATGCCAGCTTCAATTATTTTAAGCACTCAAAAGAAATATAAGTAGTCATGCCAACTTCAATTATTTTTAAGAACTCAAAAGAAATATAAGTAGTCATGCAAACTTCAATTATTTTTAAGCACTCAAAAGAAATATAAGTAGTCATGCCACTTCAATTATTTTTAAGCACTCAAAAGAAATATAGATAGTCATGCCAGCTTCAATTATTTTTAAGCACTCAAAAGAAATATAAGTAGTCATGCCAACTTCAATTATTTTAAGCACTCAAAGAAATGTAAGTAGTCATGCCACTTCAATTATTTTTAAGCACTCAAAAAAATATAAGTAGTCATGCCACTTCAATTTTTTTAAGCACTCAAAAGAAATATAAGTAGTCATGCCAACTTCAATTATTTTTAAGCACTCAAAGAAATATAAGTAGTCATGCCACTTCAATTATTTTTAAGCACTCAAAAGAAATATAAGTAGTCATGCCAACTTCAATTACTTTTAATGCACTCATAAGAAATATAAGTAGTCATGCCAACTTCAATTATTTTTAAGCTCAAAAGAAATATAAGAAGTCATGCCACTTCAATTATTTTTTTGCACTCAAAAGAAATATAAGTAGTCATGCCAACTTCAATTATTTTTAAGCACTCAAAAGAAATATAAGAAGTCATGCCAACTTCAATTATTTTTAAGCACTCAAAAGAAATATAAGTAGTCATGCCAGCTTCAATTATTTTTAAGCACTCAAAAAAATATAAGTAGTCATGCCAACTTCAATTATTTTTAAGCACTCAAAAGAAATATAAGTAGTCATGCTACTTCAATTATTTTTAAGCACTCAAAAGAAATATAAGTAGTCATGCCAACTTCAATTATTTTTAAGCACTCAAAAGAAATATAAGTAGTCATACCAGCTTCAATTATTTTTAAGCACTCAAAAGAAATTTAAGTAGTCATGTAACCTTCAATTACTTTTAATGCACTCAAAAGAAATATAAGTAGTCATGCCAACTTCATTATTTTTAAGCACTCAAAATAAATATAAGTAGTCATGCCAACTTCAATTATTTTAAGCACTCAAAAGAAATATAAGTAGTCATGCCAACTTCAATTATTTTTAAGCACTCAAAAGAAATATAAGTAGTCATGCCAACTTCAATTATTTTTAAGCACTCAAAAGAAATATAAGTAGTCATGCCACTTCAATTATTTTTAAGCACTCAAAAGAAATATAGATAGTCATGCCAGCTTCAATTATTTTTAAGCACTCAAAAGAAATATTAAGTAGTCATGCCACTTCAATTATTTTTAAGCACTCAAAGAAATATAAGTAGTCATGCAAACTTCAATTACTTTTAATGCACTCAAAAGAAATATAAGTAGTCATGCCAACTTCAATTATTTTTAAGCACTCAAAAGAAATATAAGTAGTCATGCCAACTTAATTATTTTTAAGCACTCAAAAGAAATATAAGTAGTCATGCCAACTTCAATTATTTTTAAGCACTCTAAAGAAATATAAGTAGTCATGCCAACTTCAATTATTTTTAAGCAACTCAAAAGAAATATAAGTAGTCATGCCAACTTCAATTATTTTTAAGCACTCAAAAGAAATATAAGTAGTCATGCCAGCTTCAATTATTTTAAGCACTCAAAAGAAATATAAGTAGTCATGCCACTTAATTATTTTAAGCACTCAAAAGAAATATAAGTAGTCATGCCAACTTCAATTATTTTTAAGCACTCAAAGAAATATAGTAGTCATGCCAACTTCAATTATTTTTAAGCACTCAAAAGAAATATAAGTAGTCATGCCAACTTCAATTATTTTTAAGCACTCAAAAGAAATATAAGTAGTCATGCCAACTTTATTATTTTTAAGCACTCAAAAAAATATAAGTAGTCATGCCAACTTCAATTATTTTTAAGACTCAAAAGAAATATAAGTAGTCATGCCAGCTTCAATTATTTTAAGCACTCAAAAGAAATATAAGTAGTCATGCCAACTTCAATTATTTTTAAGCACTCAAAAGAAATATAAGTAGTCATGCCAACTTCAATTATTTTTAAGCACTCAAAAGAAATATTAGTAGTCATGCCACTTCAATTATTTTTAAGCACTCAAAAGAAATATAAGTAGTCATGCAAACTTCAATTACTTTTAAGCACTCAAAAGAAATATAAGTAGTCATGCCAACTTCAATTATTTTTAAGCACTCAAAAGAAATATAAGTAGTCATGCCAACTTCATTTATTTTTTTGCACTCAAAAGAAATATAAGTAGTCATGCCAACTTCAATTATTTTTAAGCACTCAAAAGAAATATAAGAAGTCATGCCAACTTCAATTATTTTTAAGCACTCAAAAGAAATATAAGTAGTCATGCCACTTCAATTATTTTAAGCACTCAAAAAAATATAAGTAGTCATGCCAACTTCAATTATTTTTAAGCACTCAAAAGAAATATAAGTAAGTCATGCTAGCTTCAATTATTTTAAGCACTCAAAAGAAATATAAGTAGTCATGCCAACTTCAATTATTTTTAAGCACTCGAAAGAAATATAAGTAGTCATACCAGCTAAATTATTTTTAAGCACTCAAAAGAAATATAAGTAGTCATGTAACCTTCAATTACTTTTAGCACTCAAAAGAAATATAAGTAGTCATGCCAACTTAATTATTTTTAAGCACTCAAAAGAAATATAAGTAGTCATGCCACTTCAATTATTTTAAGCACTCAAAAGAAATATAAGTAGTCATGCCAACTTCAATTATTTTTAAGAACTCAAAAGAAATATAAGTAGTCATGCCAACTTCAATTATTTTTAAGCACTCAAAAGAAATATAAGTAGTCATGCCAGCTTCAATTATTTTTAAGCACTCAAAAGAAATATAAGTAGTCATGCCAACTTCAATTATTTTTAAGCACTCAAAAGAAATATAAGTAGTCATGCCAACTTCAATTATTTTTAAGCACTCAAAGAAATATAAGTAGTCATGCAACTTTAATTATTTTAAGCACTCAAAAGAAATATAAGTAGTCATGCCAGCTTCAATTATTTTTAAGCACTCAAAAAAAATATAAGTAGTCATGCCAACTTTAATTATTTAAGCACTCAAAAGAAATATAAGTAGTCATGCCAACTTCAATTATTTTTAAGCTCAAAAGAAATATAAGTAGTCATGCCAGCTTCAATTATTTTTTGCACTCAAAAGAAATATAAGTAGTCATGCCAACTTCAATTATTTTTAAGCACTCAAAAGAAATATAAGAAGTCATGCCAACTTCAATTATTTTTAACACTCAAAAGAAATATAAGTAGTCATGCCACTTCAATTATTTTAAGCACTCAAAAAAATATAAGTAGTCATGCCAACTTCAATTATTTTTAAGCACTCAAAAGAAATATAAGTAGTCATGCCTACTTCAATTATTTTTAAGCACTCAAAAGAAATATAAGTAGTCATGCCAACTTCAATTATTTTTAAGCACTCAAAAGAAATATAAGTAGTCATGCCACTTCAATTATTTTTAAGCACTCAAAAGAAATTAAGTAGTCATGTAACCTTCAATTACTTTTAAGCACTCAAAAGAAATATAAGTAGTCATGCCAACTTCAATTTTTTAAGCACTCAAAATAAATATAAGTAGTCATGCCAACTTCAATTATTTTAAGCACTCAAAAGAAATATAAGTAGTCATGCCTACTTCAATTATTTTTAAGCACTCAAAAGAAATATAAGTAGTCATGCCAACTTCAATTATTTTTAAGCACTCAAAAGAAATATAAGTAGTCATGCCACTTCTATTATTTTTAAGCACTCAAAAGAAATATAAGTAGTCATGCCAGCTTCAATTATTTTTAGCACTCAAAAGAAATATAAGTAGTCATGCCAGCTTCTATTATTTTTAAGCACTCAAAAGAAATATAAGTAGTCATGCCACTTCAATTATTTTAGCACTCAAAAGAAATATAAGTAGTCATGCCAACTTCAATAATTTTTAAGCACTCAAAAGAAATATAAGTAGTCATGCCAACTTTAATTATTTTAAGCACTCAAAAGAAATATAAGTAGTCATGCCAACGTCAATTATTTTTAAGCAATCAAAAGAAATATAAGTAGTCATGCCAACTTCAATTATTTTTAAGCAATCAAAAGAAATATAAGTAGTCATGCCAACTTCAATTATTTTTAAGCACTCAAAAGAAATATAAGTAGTCATGCCAACTTTAATTATTTTAAGCACTCAAAAAAAGTATAAGTAGTCATGCCAGCTTCAATCATTTTTAAGCACTCAAAAAAAATATAAGTAGTCAGGCCATCTTCAATTATTTTTAAGCACTCAAAAGAAATATAAGTAGTCATGCTAGCTTCAATTATTTTTAAGCACTCAAAAGAAATATAAGTAGTCATGCCAACTTCAATTATTTTTAAGCACTCAAAAGAAATATAAGTAGTCATACCAGCTTAAATTATTTTTAAGCACTCAAAAGAAATATAAGTAGTCATGTAACCTTCAATTACTTTTATGCACTCAAAAGAAATATAAGTAGTCATGCCAACTTCAGTTATTTTTAAGCACTCAAAATAAATATAAGTAGTCATGCCAACTTCAATTATTTCAAGCACTCAAAAGAAATATAAGTAGTCATGCCAACTTCAATTATTTTTAAGAACTCAAAAGAAATATAAGTAGTCATGCAAACTTCAATTATTTTAAGCACTCAAAAGAAATATAAGTAGTCATGCCAACTTCAATTATTTTTAAGCACTCAAAAGAAATATAAGTAGTCATACCAGCTTCAATTATTTTTAAGCACTCAAAAGAAATTAAGTAGTCATGTAACCTTCAATTACTTTTAAGCACTCAAAAGAAATATAAGTAGTCATGCCAACTTCAATTTTTTAAGCACTCAAAAGAAATATAAGTAGTCATGCCAACTTCAATTATTTTTAAGCACTCAAAAGAAATATAAGTAGTCATGCCAACTTCAATTATTTTTAAGCACTCAAAAGAAATATAAGTAGTCATGCCAACTTCAATTATTTTTAAGCACTCAAAAGAAATATAAGTAGTCATGCCAGCTTCAATTATTTTTAAGCACTCAAAAGAAATATAAGATAGTCATGCCAGCTTCAATTATTTTTGAGCACTCAAAAGAAATATAAGTAGTCATGCCACTTCAATTATTTTAAGCACTCAAAAGAAATATAAGTAGTCATGCCAACTTCAATAATTTTTAAGCACTCAAAAGAAATATAAGTAGTCATGCCAACTTTAATTATTTTAAGCACTCAAAAGAAATATAAGTAGTCTGCCAACGTCAATTATTTTTAAGCAATCAAAAGAAATATAAGTAGTCATGCCAACTTCAATTATTTTTAAGCAATCAAAAGAAATATAAGTAGTCATGCCAACTTCAATTATTTTTAAGCACTCAAAAGAAATATAAGTAGTCATGCCAACTTTAATTATTTTAAGCACTCAAAAAAAGTATAAGTAGTCATGCCAGCTTCAATCATTTTTAAGCACTCAAAAAAAATATAAGTAGTCAGGCCATCTTCAATTATTTTTAAGCACTCAAAAGAAATATAAGTAGTCATGCTAGCTTCAATTATTTTTAAGCACTCAAAAGAAATATAAGTAGTCATGCCAACTTCAATTATTTTTAAGCACTCAAAAGAAATATAAGTAGTCATACCAGCTTAAATTATTTTTAAGCACTCAAAAGAAATATAAGTAGTCATGTAACCTTCAATTACTTTTATGCACTCAAAAGAAATATAAGTAGTCATGCCAACTTCAGTTATTTTTAAGCACTCAAAATAAATATAAGTAGTCATGCCAACTTCAATTATTTTCAAGCACTCAAAAGAAATATAAGTAGTCATGCCAACTTCAATTATTTTTAAGAACTCAAAAGAAATATAAGTAGTCATGCAAACTTCAATTATTTTAAGCACTCAAAAGAAATATAAGTAGTCATGCCACTTCAATTTTTTTTAAGCACTCAAAAGAAATATAAGTAGTCATGCCAGCTTCAATTATTTTTAAGCCTCAAAAGAAATATAAGTAGTCATGCCACTTCAATTATTTTTAAGCACTCAGAAGAAATATAAGTAGTCATGCCAACTTCAATTACTTTTAAGCACTCAAAAGAAATATAAGTAGTCATGCCAACTTCAATTATTTTTAAGCACTCAAAAGAAATATAAGTAGTCATGCCAACTTAATTATTTTTAAGCACTCAAAAGAAATATAAGTAGTCATGCCAACTTCAATTATTTTTAAGCACTCAAAAGAAATATAAGTAGTCATGCCAACTTCAATTATTTTTAAGCCTCAAAAGAAATATAAGTAGTCATGCCAGCTTCAATTATTTTTGCACTCAAAAGAAATATAAGTAGTCATGCCAACTTCAATTATTTTTAAGCACTCAAAAGAAATATAAGTAGTCATGCCAACTTCAATTATTTTTAAGCACTCAAAAGAAATATAAGTAGTCATGCCAACTTCAATTATTTTAAGCACTCAAAAGAAATATAAGTAGTCATGCCAACTTCAATTATTTTTAAGCACTCAAAAGAAATATAAGTAGTCATGCCTAGCTTCAATTATTTTTAAGCACTCAAAAGAAATATAAGTAGTCATGCCAACTTCAATTATTTTTAAGCACTCAAAAGAAATATAAGTAGTCATGCCAGCTTAATTATTTTTAAGCACTCAAAAGAAATATAAGTAGTCATGTAACCTTCAATTACATTTTTATGCACTCAAAAGAAATATAAGTAGTCATACCAACTTCAATTATTTTTAAGCACTCAAAATAAATATAAGTAGTCATGCCAACTTCAATTATTTTAAGCACTCAAAAGAAATATAAGTAGTCATGCCAACTTCAATTATTTTTAAGCACTCAAAAGAAATATAAGTAGTCATGACAACTTCAATTATTTTTAAGCACTCAAAAGAAATATAAGTAGTCATGCCAGCTTCAATTATTTTTAAGCACTCAAAAGAAAATATAAGATAGTCATGCCAGCTTCATTATTTTTAAGCACTCAAAAGAAATATAAGTAGTCATGCCACTTCTATTATTTTTAAGCACTCAAAAGAAATATAAGTAGTCATGCAAACTTAATTACTTTTAATGCACTCAAAAGAAATATAAGTAGTCATGCCAACTTCAATTATTTTTAAGCACTCAAAAGAAATATAAGTAGTCATGCGAACTTAATTATTTTAAGCACTCAAAAGAAATATAAGTAGTCATGCCAACTTCAATTATTTTTAAGCATCAAAAGAAATATAAGTAGTCATGCCAACTTCAATTATTTTTAAGCACTCAAAAGAAATATAATATAAGTAGTCATGCCAACTTCAATTATTTTTAAGCACTCAAAAGAAATATAAGTAGTCATGCCAACTTTAATTATTTTAAGCACTCAAAAGAAATATAAGTAGTCATGCCAACTTCAATTATTTTTAAGCACTCTAAAGAAATATAAGTAGTCATGCCAACTTCAATTATTTTTAAGCACTCAAAAAAATATAAGTAGTCATCCCAACTTCAATTATCTTTAAGAACTCAAAATATAATTAGTTCATGCCAGCTTCAATTATTTTTAAGCAATCAAAAGAAATATAAGTAGTCATGCCAACTTCAATTATTTTTAAGCACTCAAAAGAAATATAAGTAGTCATGCCAACTTCAATTACTTTTATGCACTCAAAAGAAATATAAGTAGTCATGCCAACTTCAATTATTTTTAAGCACTCAAAAGAAATATAAGTAGTCATGCCAACTTTAATTATTTTAAGCACTCAAAAGAAATATAAGTAGTCATGCCAGCTTCAATTATTTTTAAGAAATCAAAAGAAATATAAGTAGTCATGCCAACTTCAATTATTTTTAAGCCCTCAAAAGAAATATAAGTAGTCATGCCAGCTTCAATTATTTTTTTGCACTCAAAAGAAATATAAGTATTCATGCCAACTTCAATTATTTTTAAGCACTCAAAAGAAATATAAGAAGTCATGCCAACTTCAATTATTTTTAAGCACTCAAAAGAAATATAAGTAGTCATGCCACTTCAATTATTTTTAAGCACTCAAAAAAAATATAAGTAGTCATGCCAACTTCAATTATTTTTAAGCACTCAAAAGAAATATAAGTAATCATGCTAGCTTCAATTATTTTTAAGCACTCAAAAGAAATATAAGTAGTCATGCAAACTTCAATTATTTTTAAGCACTCAAAAGAAATATAAGTAGTCATACCAGCTTAAATTATTTTTAAGCACTCAAAAGAAATATAAGTAGTCATGTAACCTTCAATTACTTTTATGCACTCAAAAGAAATATAAGTAGTCATGCCAACTTCATTATTTTTAAGCACTCAAAATAAATATAAGTAGTCATGCCAACTTCAATTATTTTAAGCACTCAAAAGAAATATAAGTAGTCATGCCAACTTCAATTATTTTTAAGAACTCAAAAGAAATATAAGTAGTCATGCCAACTTCAATTATTTTTAAGCACTCAAAAGAAATATAAGTAGTCATGCCAGCTTCAATTATTTTTAAGCACTCAAAAGAAATATAGATAGTCATGCCAGCTTCAATTATTTTTAAGCACTCAAAAGAAATATAAGTAGTCATGCCAGCTTCTCTTATTTTTAAGCACTCAGAAGAAATATAAGTAGTCATGCAAACTTCAATTACTTTTATGCACTCAAAAGAAATATAAGTAGTCATGCCAACTTCAATTATTTTTAAGCACGCAAAAGAAATATAAGTAGTCATGCGAATCTTAATTATTTTAAGCACTCAAAAGAAATATAAGTAGTCATGCCAACTTCAATTATTTTTAAGCAATCAAAAGAAATATAAGTAGTCATGCCAACTTCAATTATTTTTAAGCACTCAAAAGAAATATAAGTAGTCATGCCAACTTTAATTATTTTAAGCACTCAAAAGAAATATATGTAGTCATGCCAACTTCAATTATTTTTAAGCACTCAAAAGAAATATAAGTAGTCATGCCAACTTCAATTATTTTTAAGCACTCAAAAAAAATATAAGTAGTCATGCCAACTTCAATTATCTTTAAGAACTCAAAAAAAATATAAGTAGTTATGCCAGCTTCAATTATTTTTAAGCAATCAAAAGAAATATAAGTATTCATGCCAACTTCAATTATTTTTAAGCAATCAAAAGAAATATAAGTAGTCATGCAAACTTCAATTATTTTTAAGCAATCAAGAGAAATATAAGTAGTCATGCCATCTTCAATTATTTTTAAGCACTCAAAAGAAATATAAGTAGTCATGCAAACTTCAATTACTTTTATGCACTCATAAGAAATATAAGTAGTCATGCCAACTTCAATTATTTTTAAGCCCTCAATAGAAATATAAGTAGTCATGCCAGCTTCAATTATTTTTTTGCACTCAAAAGACATATAAGTATTCATGCCAACTTCAATTATTTTTAAGCACTCAAAAGAAATATAAGAAGTCATGCCAACTTCAATTATTTTTAAGCACTCAAAAGAAATATATGTAGTCATGCCAGCTTCAATTATTTTTAAGCACTCAAAAAAAATATAAGTAGTCAGGCCAACTTCAATTATTTTTAAGCACTCAAAAGAAATATAAGTAGTCATGCTAGCTTCAATTATTTTTAAGCACTCAAAAGAAATATAAGTAGTCATGCCAACTTCAATTATTTTTAAGCACTCAAAAGAAATATAAGTAGTCATACCAGCTTAAATTATTTTTAAGCACTCAAAAGAAATATAAGTAGTCATGTAACCTTCAATTACATTTAATCACTCAAAAGAAATATAAGTAGTCATGCCAGCTTCAATTATTTTTAAGCACTCAAAAGAAATATAGATAGTCATGCCAGTTTCAATTATTTTTAAGCACTCAAAAGAAATATAAGTAGTCATGCCAGCTTCTATTATTTTTAAGCATTCAGAAGAAATATAAGTAGTCATGCAAACTTCAATTACTTTTATGCACTCAAAAGAAATATAAGTAGTCATGCCAACTTCAATTATTTTTAAGCACTCAAAAGAAATATAAGTAGTCATGCCAACTTTAATTATTTCAAGCACTCAAAAGAAATATAAGTAGTCATGCCAACTTCAATTATTTTTAAGAAATCAAAAGAAATATAAGTAGTCATGCCGTCTTCAATTATTTTTAAGCAATCAAAAGAAATATAAGTAGTCATGCCAACTTCAATTATTTTTAAGCACTCAAAAGAAATATAAGTAGTCATGCCAACTTTAATTATTTTAAGCACTCAAAAGAAATATAAGTAGTCATGCCAACTTCAATTATTTTTAAGCACTCTAAAGAAATATAAGTAGTCATGCCAACTTCAATTATTTTTAAGCACTCAAAAAAAATATAAGTAGTCATGCCAACTTCAATTATCTTTAAGAACTCAAAATAAATATAAGTAGTTATGCCAGCTTCAATTATTTTTAAGCAAT
>NC_090725.1:315493921-315508921 GCF_036898095.1 Palaemon carinicauda | reverse complement strand
ATAATTCATCTGCCTCCATCCAGTGGAAATTTTCTGGTAATGTTCACTGTTAAAAAAAACCGTAATTTTATTCAGATATTCTTCGTAGAAATATATTATTCTAAAATATATTATTTTAAAATACAGACGATCGTATTTTTTACCTTAATTTGTTATTATTTTCTTTAGGTGTCGGTTAGCCTGATATCACTCCTTAACGTTAATATATTCGTTTTTGAAATGGTAAATTCCTGGCAGCATTTAATCCAGGATTTTCATCGTTTTAGGGGAAATTATGTATCTATGTATGCAGATAGGTTTTCATGCATGTGCTTCATTACATAATAGTGTTATATATATATATATATATATATATATATATATATATATATATATATATATATATATATATATATATATATATATATATATATATATATATATATATATTTACACATATAAAGGTATATATCTATATATATATATATATATATATATATATATATATATATATATATATATATATATATATATATATATATATATATATATATATATATGCTCTATAAATATCTGGATCAAGAATTTACGCACGGTCACCATTTTCATATTTTGATACAGTTCTGAAGGGCTCCATTGTGTTTATTATTTTTGGAAGCGATATAATTAATGAATAATTGATTATTGGAATTGATTAGAAGTAGGCCTTAATCACTATGAAAAAAAGGGTATAAAAAGAAAGATATTATTGATTCTATTTGTTTGTTTATGAATAGAGGTTCTCTTGCTTGAGGGTGCTTGTAATTTTTTTTTATTAAGTTATTATAGTTCAGATATGAAAGGTTTATTTTAATGCTGTCACTTTTTTTTTTTAAATAATTCAATTCAATTGGTTAATTTCTTCTCTTGTAGATTATTTGTTTCCTTATTTCCTTTCGTCGCTGGCCTATTTTTCCCTGTTGGGGCCTTTAGGATTATAGCATCCTGTTTTTCCAACTTTGGTTGTATCTTAGCTAATAATAATAATAATAATAATAATAATAATAATAATAATAATAATAATAGTAATAATAATAATAATAATAATAATAATACATCTTTCTTAACGGCAGAAAACTTCAAAGGTAAAAATTGTATGTTTGTTGCTACTTTGCAGACGATCCACCATCGCTCTTCCATCTCGATCTTGATTAAAGTCTGTGTGATGCTTATCTAGGCTCTGATTGGAATTTAAAACAGTTGGGTTTGATTACTATTATTTTTATTACTAGCTAAGCTACAACCCTAGTTGGAAAAGCAAGATGCAATAAGCACATGAGCTCCAACAGGGAAAATAGCTCAGTGAGGAAAGGAGATAAGGAAATGATTAAATTGAGAAAAAATTAAAAATAAATCATTTTAAAAACAGTAACAACAGATATGTCATATATAAACTATAAAGAGACTTATATCAGCCTGTTCAACATAAAAAAATATTTGCTGCAACTTTGAACAAAACCTTTCTTCCTGATATTATTCCCAGCAATCATATTCTTATTTCCCTCTTTGCCGATCACAAAGTTACAATAAGGCTACTCTTATGTCACGGAAATCATCTTAGTTGATCTAATAGAGCTGGGTTTTAAATACGAAACCAATTGTTATGTTTTAATCTAAATTTAGTTTCAAAGGAATTTTTCATTTCTAGTTTCTAGTTTCTAATTCTTAATTAAAATCTTGGGTGAAGAGATCAATTGCCAGAGATCATCAAAAGAAGTCAGTTTCCAAGATGATAGGAATTTCAATAATCAGAGTAGTTAGTTGATATTATATTCGACTTGAATCTTTCGTTTTTCATTCTTCTTAAAATGTGAACCATTTAATAATGCTTGATTTTACACCTACGTTTTTATTCAGGATAAGGTATATTTGCATAAAATTTCCTATTACGACTACTGCCATATATGATGATATTGAAATAACCGTAGAAAAATTATTGAGCATTCTGTCTTGATATAAATCCCCGTTGAGGTGATAATTTAAGAGAAAACGAAGCTGGAAGGATGTTATGTTTTCGTTTCTGTTTGAGTTGATTTGTGTGTGTTGGAATGTGTACAGTTTCCTGGCCCCAATTTTAATGGTAATGAAACTTGTGGGAATTAACTGGTATGTAAATAGATGGTAATGATTAAATTTTGATAAATCAAGGTCAAAGGTCAAGGTTACGGTCAAGCAAAATGTCAAATTCGCATAACTAATCATAAGATTGGATAACGTTGTCACAGAGACTTTAAACATGATTCATATTTGAGTGTATGAAAATCCTCACCAATTAATACATGTTGAGGTCAAAGGTCAATGTCAAGGTCGAGCAAAAAGGTTGAGAAATAAACTAAGTGCCCCTCTAGTTAACCTCTGCGTTTCAAAACGTACCTTGTAGAAAGGTGGTACCGATAGAAACCTCATATTTTCCGTCATTCTGTAAGCACATATTCGCATCCTTTTTTTTCTTATAAATAGGTAGGTTTTACGTTAACATTATGTATGAAAATCATTCATAAAACCAACAAAGAGAGGCCGTAGTATTTTCAATGACCAAGGAGAAAAAAACTGCCTTGAGGTTTGTATGTTTTCTCACGTTCTTTGTTGGAGAGGAAGACTTTGAGATGTTTCATTAAGGGGACCGTCCGCCATGTCCGCCATTTTTTTTTCTAATGATCCAAATTACACAATTTCTATATATATTTTAGACATATATAATACCTTCATCATATAAAAATTTCAAGTCATTTGATCAAAAAGTTTTGTATTTATTAGCAAAAATCATGATTTAAAAAAAAAATTAGGTACCTTTTTCCCGACTACTATAAAACCAATTTATTGAAACTTATACCATAAAAACTACTTTATCAACCGAACAATTCTGTCGGACAGAATTTTGATTTTCCTTTCTGTTTTTTTTAAGGAATTTTTATTTTTTTTCCTCGTCTAGACGGAAAATAATCGTGAAAAAAATGTAAAAAGAAAATCAAAATTTTATCGTACAGAATTGTGGGATTTTTATTCCTTTTTTCAACGATGTCTTTCTCTCTAATATCGAACAACAAATAAGTGAGAAAAATGTACCTAAGTGTGAATAATTATGTTTTTGAGTTATGAGCTCCCAGAGATTTGCAGCAATCTTTCGCTTCTTTTCTAAAAGAAATCAAGATAATATTAATATGATAACTTTTATTGTTTATTCCTACATGAATGCACCCTAAACGAGGTATTTGAACCCTCAGTTTACTATTACTATGTTATGAGTTGCCAGCGATCTCTAATTGTTGCCAGTGTTTTAGTTAGCAGCTTTCAGCTTTGTACTCTTATTCATGCTTCCCTCTTTCATGGGTCTTTTTTCTTGTTCTCCACTTACTTTTTGTTCTTTCTATCACCTTATGTAACATTGGCATTACTATGAAGTTCCAGAGGACGTTGTGAAAGCACAATCAACATACGAACGTCAAGTAAATAAACATAGGCATTTTCTATATGTCTTTGGAAACTTTGCTGATGTTCTCGTAGCTGGTAGTTCTCATTCACCTACCCTCTACCAATGCCTTTCATTTCTGCCAGAAGTACGATATTTCGAAACATAGAGAGAGAGAGAGAGAGAGAGAGAGAGAGAGAGAGAGAGAGAGAGAGAGAGCATTTGGCTGATATAAATGGCAGTTAAAATTGAGAGAGAGAGAGAGAGAGAGAGAGAGAGAGAGAGAGAGAGAGAGAGAGAGAGAGAGAGTTGAACATTGTTATTATAGTATTTGTATAAATGGCAGTTTTAAATAATTCGATAGAGAGAGAGAGAGAGAGAGAGAGAGAGAGAGAGAGAGAGAGAGAGAGAGAGAGAGAGAGAGAGAGAGAGAGAATTATAGTATTTGTATAAATGGCAGTTTTAAATAATTCGATAGAGAGAGAGAGAGAGAGAGAGAGAGAGAGAGAGAGAGAGAGAGAGAGAGAGAGAATTATAGTATTTGTATAAATGGCAGTGGTAAATATTTCGAGAGAGAGAGAGAGAGAGAGAGAGAGAGAGAGAGAGAGAGAGAGAGAGAGAGAGAGAACTGCGCATCTGTCAAACACAGTCACACAGACGACGCCATACGGATGACTTTATCATTTAAAGACCGCTATACCTTCATTGTTTGGAAAAATGATTGACTATTTGTTCTTTCTATAACCTTAGGTAACAATGGCCTTGCTATAAAGTTCCTGAGGATGTTGTGGAAACACAATGTACATAAAAACTTCAAGCAAACAAACGCATGCATTATAACATCTATACATCTTTGGAAACTTTGGATTCCGTTATTGTAGGAGTAAGTTTCGTTCAACTACACTCTACTGATGCCTTCCATTTCTGCCAGACGTACGATAGCTTGAAACATAAGTGAAAAATCTCTATAGATATGCAAAATTAACACACAAAGACGATTTTGTCAAACTCAGTCATGCAGACGACACAGTAAAGATGACGTCATCATTTAAAAACCACTATATCTTCATTATTTGTAAAAATAATTGGCTCTCTCTCTGTGAAGAATTTTCTTCACTACTCTTCTTCTTCCTAGTTTATACGTAGACTTTGTTATTGTTCGTGACGTCACGGCAGGGAAAAATGTGAGTAATGTGTCTTTCTTAAGCGAGTGTCCCAAGATTAATACTTTTGTGTTTTTGTATTCATTATTCTACCGTAAGTATTTAGGTATTTTATAATTGAGTTATTGATATTTTTTCCAATTTTTAAATTTTTTTGTGTTAGAATCATCGAGTTATTTCCATTCCCTTTTACTGTAATAAATCATTTGGAATAGATTACACATTTTGGTATCTTTAACCCCATTATATGAATTTTACCAATTTATACTAAGGGACTGGTCAGAAGTACCCAAGGTGTTGAGAGTAACCTACTCTAGCATAGGTAAGTTGGTATCAACAAGTGTACGCTCTTTAACTTAATGCTTTGAAGGTGAAGATCCCCATTTAACTTTACTTTATACTTTTATACTCCACTGTTCCCCCTTTTTTTATTGTCTCTAATTGCATTAACGTAAGATACCTGTACAGCATCTCACTGGGGTCACTGGGACGGAGTCGAAACAGAGCCTTAGAGTGAGATGACTCTAGCCCTGACAAAGCTAGAGTAGGCCATAAATTATTTCCAATTTAACGTGTGGAGTTCTCCGGCCTCTGGACAGTAAAATTGCCTCTCCTTTTGTATTTAAGAGTGAAGGTTAGTGAACTTTGGCAGTAAAGTATTAGCAGGGCGTTTGTGTCACGAGAGTAAGTGCTCATTTTCCTCCCTGGTTGAGCTTTGGTAATTGCCGTAGGGAGACTTTCCTGGACTAAGTTCCCACTCAACCATTTAGATGAGAATTCTCCACACGAGTGGTCCTTCGAACCGGATCTCTCACCTTTGACTTTTGGATCATTAAATTAACGTAACCTAGCTTGATTAAGCAATAAATATCTCACTATACCACACTTGCCCACACGCACCAGCAACATTGTAGAAAGTGTAATGCCCAGGCTTGAGTTGGAACGAGAGAAGAGTTTTGTAATTTTATAGTAGTTGACACATGCTTAAGGAAGACAGTGTAACCAGGTTTATTTATGAGATCTGAGGCAACAGAACTTTATATATGTTTAGGTCACCGATTTAGGTTGCATGCTGCATCTTTTACTATTAACTTGCGAAGTTCTATGCCCGTCGGTTCATATGATCTGTTCACCTAATTTGGGCATTTAACCAGAAAGCTCAGAGACACTGGAACTAAGGTATATCACTTTCGTTGTTCAGACTTCATTGTTTACTGCTCCAGGCGAGCACCTTTCATTTTGCTCTGTTCGACTTAATTTGCCAATCTACTTTTTCCATAATTTTTGTACCTCGGTTTACCATCCTTTGTGCAAGTGCTGTAATTTTCTTACTAATCCCTCTTGTAAGCTTAACCCTGTATCCTTGGTCACAGAACTTTTAGCGCGATATTGCTAAGTCTACAATTTCACGTAGATACTTAAAAAAATTTTAAAGGTCGTCTTACCCATGTGTAGCGTATCTTATTTTACTTGTGATTACCACTTAACAAGTGTGTCAATAATTTTACCCCCAGCTGTAGTGTAATTTTGCACTTTTGTCCTTTTTGTGAGAAACTTTTACGTTTAACCTCTGTGTGAGGAAAGCTTTATGTAATGTCCTCTGTTGTAAATGAGATTTAGTTATCCTTTGCATGAGGTAATTTCAAGTTTAGCCTTAGCGCAAGTGGTGTTTGAATTGTTTTGCGATTTCCATGTGCTACTAGTCACGTTTAGTAATTTTTTGCGACTATCTAAGTTCTATTTACTTTTGTCATTTTTGTGCTAGCCTATAGTGTATAGTTGTAAATTGTCGTTGCCACTTACCACACTTTTTTATTGTGCATTTAACCAATCCGTGGTCACTTCTTGTACACACATAGCCGCACAAGTTTCCCAAACCTTTTGAGTAGGGTGTGTTTCCATTCCGCAGACATACCCATAAATTTTAAGAATTTATTTAACTTTAATTTTGCAAACTCTGCACATCCACGGGTTTCATCCAAAATGCAATTACAACTTCTTAATCTCGGTAACCCTCCACAACCTCAGGCTGAAGCTTTCAGCCTGGAGGAACTTAACTCACGGCTTGAGCAACAGGAGGTCGATTTCAAATTACTATGTGAGGACGCAGATCTGGCCCTCCATAGCCTAAGATCAGTAGATCTTTCACGCATGACGTCCCCTGGGTTGGATCACTTTAGCGTCCACATCGGAGGCATCAGGGACAAACTTAATGAATAAAAACAGTTTTGGTGGTCTCATTATAAACATCCGACCGTTGTGGCGAATTACCCAATGCTGGTTGACTGTACAAAACGAATTGAAACGGCCTTCAGTAGCATTGTGTTCCATAAGTCCACTGGCAACCAAGCCCAGAATCAAACACCTGGCGCAAACCCGCAGACTGTTTATGTGTCCGTTGACTCTGAGCCTGATCCCCCCATCTTTGAAGGTCGTAGGGAACGTTGGACGGGTTGGTGGAGCCTGTTCCGTCAAACCATCCACGAGTCTCCTAAATATTCCCCAGCAGATAAGTACAAGATCCTTTTACGGTGCCTAAGAGGACCAGCCCGGCTTCTTGCTGGAAATAGGATATGGACAGAGGGTTTGTACGAGAGGACCATTGCTAACTTGGTCCATGAGTACGAATCCCCTGATCTTGACCGTCATTTGCTGCGTAAGAAGCTCTTTAGCATGAGCCCCCCAGCGGACGATGGCCCTGACCTCAGACGGTTTCTGATGGAGTGGAACAATGCTGAGGAAGAATACGTGCAAGTGACCAAAGCCCCCTTGTCCGAAGATCTGTTGGAGCATGCCATCCTGAGTAAGCTAAACCCCACTCTCTTGGAGACAGTTTATCGCCGTTACAATAGCACATCTGTGTCCTTGCAAGAGTTAAAGGACGGACTATACGAACATGCGCGCACAAAGGAGCTAGCCAAACTGTTGACAGAGCCAAGCAAAGACCGGCTTCCTGTTAAACCTTCTAACTCTGGAGTAAACAGCAATTAAACTACAAAATTGGCTAAGCCCTTCCATAGAACAACCAGTGATGCTCTTAAACCGAAGACACCATCCACACCACCCCAAAACCCAGCAAAACCCACTCAGAAGCGTGCACCAGAGCCGGTCAGAGCTCCCCCACCAGCAGGTAACCCTGTTCGGTTCAATTGTGTTTTCTGTGACCGCAATGGTCACTCATCTACAAAATGCCCCCGGTTCCCCGATTCAAGTAGTCAATTAACACGGTTGAACCAACTAGGCTGTTGCACTAAATGTTTTTCAACGCAACATGTTGCCCGTGATTGCACAGCCCATGTTTCATGCCAGAACTGCCAACGTGGTCACAAATTGCCTCTCTGCCCTAACATCTTGACCGTGGGTCACCAACCTGATGGGCCAAGAGCAGACCCACCTTCTGTTCAACTTAATCATATAGCCTCGAGTGAGACTGAGCAAACCAACCAGGCGAACGAAATAAACCCTGCTGTTCTACCCACCTTCACTGGCGACCTAATAAATGGAAAACTTAAACACACCACCCGAGTTTTCCTGGATTATGGTGCCCAACGCACATTTGTTCATCCCAATGTAGTCAAGTCACTGAACCATGCTCCTGTCGGAAAAATCGTGTTCCGACTCAACTCGTTCAACATGGACGAACCACCTCAATGTTCAGACTTGGTGCAGTTCAATTTGAAATTTGGTCGCCGCAAGCATAAGGTCGTTGCCATTGTCAACCCGAACGTGGGGAAGACCATAAGGACGCCAGGATATACCCATGAAGTTCACACTCTAGAGGCTAGTGGTCTACGTCTTGCAGACAGGCAGCCAAATGACAATACCACTGGCATAGAGATCATCCTTGGAGCCGATTACCTTCCCCGACTCCTGAAGCGCACTCACAACATCAAGGGTGTCAACTTGTTCAGTACACCAGGTGGATATGTGGTTTGGGGAGGGCTGCCAGATTGGTCACGAGAAGGGACAGAACCCCCAGAGGTTGATAATCTGTCGCTCACACTAAACCGCATCAGCGTAACAGACCCTGTGGGAGTAGAGCCCCTCGTCGAGAATCTTTGGAAACTCGATGCTGTGGGCATAAGCAATGACCCCTTCAGTCATCTTGAGGCACAGGCCGTTGATCTCTTCAAGCGTACTACACTGTACCCAAACGGAAGATACATGGTGCAACTACCCTTCAAGAGTGATAGCCGATCAGAGATAAATTTTGGTCGGGCTTTTGCCCAGCTGATGTCCCTTAAAAAATCTAAGGACCCTCAGTTATTCAACAAGTACCAGGCCATCCTTGACGAGTACATAAAGGAGGGCTTTATCGAGCCAGTCGAGCTAGAACCTCATAATGACGGACAAATGCACTACCTACCCTATCATCCTGTCTTCAGAAGTTCCACCTCCACACCGATGCGCATAGTATTCAATGCCTCGGCTAAATCGGGACCAAATTCAAGGTCTCTGAATGAATCCTTGTACACCGGCCCAAAACTTGGCCTCAAAAATTCAGTCCATGATCCTCCGGTTTAAGGAAAAGCCATTTGGTTTGACGGCAGACATCTCTAAGGCTTTCCTGCGGATTGAGATTGCTCAGGAATACCGTGATTACTGTCGGTTTCTTTTCTTTAAGGACTCCAGTATGTCCAAAGTTGTTGCGTACCGCTTCAAAGTGGTCCTGTTTGGGGCCACCTCGAGCCCATATTTGCTCAACCAGACAATCCAACACCACCTGGATGCTCAAACGAGTAGTCTTGCCTCACAGCTTAAAACAAGCTTCTATGTTGACAACCTTCAACGTTGCTACGACTTGCCCACGGACATCCTTAGCGAAAGACAGTCCATAGAAAAAATTATGCTGGAAACCAACATGCCCCTTGCCAAATGGACCACTAATGCCCCCATCTCGGGAGACTTCACCGAAACGGGCCCCCAAGATTACCTCGTTCTGGACTGGAACACCGCTGATGACACATTAGCCGTCAAGCTCCCCTCAGAACTGATGTTAGAGGAATACTCACACGTCAACACCAAAAGGATGGTTGTCTCTCTGTTTTCTTCCATCTACGACCCAATTGGCCTGATCTCACCAGTCACTATCCTTGGCAAGCTCTTCATTCAGAAACTCGGGATGATGGATCAGAGTTGGGATTCCCGCCTTAGCGAAGAATTGATCCGCGAGCTCGGTGCCATTCTTAAAAAATATAAGGGTCTCGAGAACATTAAGGTGCCTCAAAATGCACATCAGGGTCACCAGGCTGCATTACATGTGTTTGTAGACGCCTCGAAGCAAGCCTTTGGAGTGGCTTCCTACGTGGTCACAATCGAAGGTAAATGCCAGCTCCTCAAAGCCAAGGCACGAGTTACTCCTAAACGTATGCTGGAATTGGACGAGAGTCAGTCCATTCCCAAGCTTGAGTTGACTGCACTCCTGTTTGGAAGCCAACTAGCCCAGTATCTGATAGAATTACGTCCAGAAACATACGTCTCTACGACAGTGTGGTCCGATGCCTCCACGGCCCTGCAGTGGATACACAGCCGGCAGAGCACGTCCCCATATGTTCTCAATAGGGTTGAGGAGATAAACCGTATAAGGTTGAACTGTCGGTTGCTTCTCAAGCATGTCCCCGCGTCCTGCAATCCCGCCGACCTGGCGTCGCGGGGAGTAGCCGCCAAAGTCGTCCTCAAGTCCAACTTATGGCTTCATGGACCAGCCTGGCTGATCGACGTCTCAGCTTACCCGGACCAAAGCAGATTCCCTACTGAATGGGAGATAAAAGCTTGTCCCATCAGACTTTTGCCACTGCAAACTCAAAAATTTGCTCATTTCTCATCTCTTGATGAGGCAGTTAGGAGCTATGCAGCCTTGCTGCGCCTGACGAGCTGATAGGCCGAGCACAAATACCCCCATTTAGTCCAAAGGTTCCCACGAAGACCACTTACCGTCATCATTCATGTGTCACAGGGGGCCAGTTACCCCCAAATATTACGACAATTGCAAGGTAAACCCGCCTTGTTGACATCCGATGAACGAGCCTTTATAGGGCAACGGAATCCCTATATTGACAATAACGGTGTTCTAAGAGGTCGATCCCGCCTCAGTGATGCACCCCCGGAGTCTGGCTACATGGACCCCATTATCCTAGAGTCCCACTGTGCTCTCTGGAAACTTATTGTTGAGCATTGGCATGAAGTGCTGCTGCACTGTAACACCTCCACTCTTCTTGTTCACTTGCGCAAGGAATTTTGGGTTCCCCGAATGCGCCAGCAAGTGAAGAAGATTCTCAAACGGTGCATACATTGCAAAAGAGTACAAGGCCAGCCATACCCAACACCACCGTTAGCTCCAGTCCACCCTAGCCGCCTCAATGCTGAGGTTCCTTTCAGAGTAATTGGACTGGACTACACTGGCGGCTTCAAGGTACACCGTTCACATGTGGACATGGTCTACGTACTGCTGTTTACCTGCGCTACCACGCGGGCGGTAGCTTTAGAAACTACTACTTCCTTGACAGTTGTGGAACTAGTCCAAGCGATACGAAGGTTCTCTGCCCGATTTGGGATGCCTCAGTGCCTTGTGTCTGACAATGCCTCAACCTTTCAAGCTGGTCAGACACTCTTGACAGAACTCATGCAGCACCCTGTTATCGACGGGTTCAAACGGACCCACAACCTCACTTGGAAGTTCATCACTCCTCGAGCCCCGTGGCAAGGAGGGTTTTACGAGCGCTTGATTGGGTTTACCAAACTCAACTTGTGCAAAGCCACTTACCGTTGCCACCCTACGTATGATGAGTTCGTGACCTTGGTCCAAGAAGTAGAATGCGTGGTGAATGATCGGCCTCTAACATATCTGGATGCGGATGACCCCACTGATACGCCTTTGACACCAAGCCACCTACTCTATGGTCGAACCCTCTCATTGGCACCGCAAGTCCACCTGGCTGACTTGACTGCTCCTACTTTTCGAGAAGGGGACATCCTCCGCAAAGATTACCAGAAGCTGACCAACATGCTGCAAACATTCCTGAAGAGATGGAAGTACGACTATGTCAGTTCCCTTCGAGAACGACACCAGAAGTCTAGTCGCCTCCACCCGAACATCCCTAGAGTTGGAGATTTATGCTTGTTGATTCTGGATGAGGTCAATCGAGAGGAGTACCCTTTGACCCGTATACTCGAAGTATACCCAGGTCGAGATGGACATATCAGAACAGTCAAGGTTCGCTCCGCAAATGGAGAGTATGTACGTCCAGTCAACCGACTCATACCTTTGGAGGTTAACGAAAATGGCCAAACACTATCCGAACCAAGTGAGGAGGAACCTCTTAACACCCCTCCTCTCGAAAATCTCGACTGTCCTCCTAGAGAAAAACTGGCCGAGAGAAATGATGAGACCACAGCCGATGCTAGATCTCCTGTAGTCATCGCGGCGCCCCGCCACGAGAGGCTTACACGGGCCTCTGCTGAACGTGCACGAGTCCTATTCCAGGATATCTTGTAGTAGCTTTACATAGTCTTCATCAACCATGTGAAGGACTGCTGAAGTTTTACCTTTTTGTACTAAGTCACAGGTAACTCTGTTTTACTTCCGCTTGTAATCGTACCACTTTTGTTTGACTCTCGCTTGTAAATTGTACTTCGCACTCATCTCATACGCGGTTGCGGTTCAACTTAATGCCAATTGCTGACATAGCATAGCGCAACTAATCCCATTCATTCTTTATTCATTTAGTATACTCATCTCATATACTAACATCTAACCCACATTGCATTAGTCTACACTAAACCTTCTCTCTTTTCCTCCCTTTATCCCCAGAGTGTGAAAAATTTTCTTCACTAGTCTTCTTCTTCCTAGTTTATACGTAGACTTTGCTATTGTTCGTGACGTCACGGCAGGGAAAAATGTGAGTAATGTGTCTTTCTTAAGCGAGTGTCCAAAGATTAATACTTTTGTGTTTTTGTATTCATTATTCTACCGTAAGTATTTAGGTATTTTAAATCTCTTAACTACAACTCAAGTCTGCTAGTCTAGGAGGTATGGTTGTCCACACACGTAAGCCCAACTTGCTAAATTACCTTTTAGTTTCATTTTTTATTCTGTATGCCAGATGTTAGGGTTAGGATTATCTTTGTCCCCTGGAGTTGCAAGATTTCTCCTTGTATTCTAAATAAGTGTATTGCTTAAAACTCACCTCACAAGTATTTCAAGCCTGTCCTAAATAAGAGTTGGCACCTCAAGTTCGTAGGCCTACGCACCAAGATGCGCTTTTTTTTTGGGAAGGAAGGAGGACGCAGCTGACCTGAACTCGACCTCACAAACATACAGGCCAAGTCAGGCTCCAATGTCAACCTCGTGCTCCCACTCTCCATCACTAGCCTGTCCCCTTACACAATAACTAACCAAGAATACGTAGAGGAGGTCAAGCAGATAACCAGTGTTCGTGCATAGCTGCTAATTCTACAGCACGTCGGTTCTAGTCTTGGGGGTTAGTTGGAGAACTTGGAGGGGGCCGTTGACTCTGCAGAATAAGTGTTTTAGGCCTAGTGAGCAAACTGAAGACCGCCACATTTAGGACACGGGCGCCCACAACATATAAAATCTTGTGAGTTCAACTAATGGCCATTCCCCCTTTAGATAAGTTTCAATTTCTCATAAGTTAAGTTTAGATATTATTTTGGCATTACATCTTTCGGGCTGTGTGCATTGAAATTAATGTACTCATATTTTTTTTGATCTTGGTAATTGCTTGAGGTTACTGATCACATGTTGGGACCTCAAAGCAGCCTACCGCACAAATTGTTGATCAGAATTTTTTGACTCTTATTTATTCTGTTTGAGGGTTAATCCACAAGTTAATTCCGTTTAACATTTTCAATTTTTTTGTGTTGTAAATTCACTTATTCATTTTATCATATGAAAAACTTATAATTGAGTTATTGATATTTTTTCCAATTTTTAATTTTGTTGTGTTAAAATCATCGAGTTATTTCCATTCCCTTTTACTGTAATAAATCATTTGGAATAGATTACACATTTTGGTATCTTTAACCCCATTATATGAATTTTACCAATTTATACTAAGGGACGGTTCAGAAGTACCCAGAGTGTTCAGAGTAACCTACTCTAGCATAGGTAAGTTGGTATCAGCAAGTGTACGCTCTTTAACTTAGTGCGTTGAAGGTGAAGATCCCCATTTAACTTTACTTTATACTTTTATACTCCACTGTTCCCCCTTTTTTTATTGTCTCTAATTGCATTAACGTAAGATACCTGTACAGCATCTCACTGGGGTCACTGGGACGGAGTCGAAACAGAGCCTTAGAGTGAGATGACTCAAGCCCTGACAAAGCTAGAGTAGGCCATAAATTATTTCCAATTTAACGTGTGGAGTTCTCCGGCCTCTGAACAGTAAAATTGCCTCTCCTTTTGTATTTAAGAGTGAAGGTTAGTGAACTATGGCAGTAAAGTATTAGCAGGGCGTTTGTGTCCCGAGAGTAAGTGCTCATTATCCTCCCCTGTTGAGCTTTGGGTAATTGCCGTAGGGAGACTTTCCTGGACTAAGTTCCCACTCAACCATTTAGATAAGAATTCTCCACACTCTCTCCCTCTAAATTTGTATGTGTCTTATGTATAGTGTCCTTAGATTCTATTCCTACGGATTTTTTTTTGTTTCGTTTTTATAAAGATTAGATCATCATCATTATCAGCATCAATCATACGAAAGCTTTGCAAAATATTAACAGATTTTTTCGTATCTTTTTATTGTGCAAAAAATCAAACAGATATGAAAAGAATGCCATGGATAAGGACTGCTTCAAACGTTTTATTACAAGTTTTGGATTATGTTATTCAGAACATACATCATCTATCTTTGCTTCTTTCAACTATCCAGTGGATCAATCCCCTTTCCTTTTTCTCCAATCCAAAAGTTTTGTGATTATTCTGCCTTCTCCAGACAGAGCTGTCTATCCGTATGGGTACTACAGGGTGGTCCAAAAGTAGGTGTACAGTATTTGAAATAGGTTCATATCTGTTATATTATTACAAGTGCGTTCATTATAAATATGTTATTCGTGCTATATCTATATAATTGTAGTTAAAAAAATTATAAATGCTATAGAACAAATAACGTATTTATAATAAATATATTTGTAATGATTTAACTGATATATAAACTTGTTTCACATAATATCCACCTACTTATGGACCAACTTGTATTTGTCTGAATTTTGTTATTTTTATGCGAAGAGTCTTAAGCCTTTTTTCCTTCTCTGTGAATGTTACATTTGCTCTCTCTCTCTCTCTCTCTCTCTCTCTCTCTCTCTCTCTCTCTCTCTCATAATAAAGTATATCTATGAGGGAAACCTTATTAACTTATCTGCTAATGTCATCGAATAAATATCTTGCTGACGGAA
>NC_090725.1:315486421-315488921 GCF_036898095.1 Palaemon carinicauda | reverse complement strand
TACATACTTGGAACCACAAAATCTTTTTTTTTATCATTTTTTTAATGGTTTTATGGGTTATTGAATACAGCGCCTAGTCTGCTTTTAGTGGTGTTGTAATGTATATTCAAGAGGCAATTTCCCGTCTTGCTTTTTTTAATGAATAGAAAAAGGTCAAATATGGTTCCGAAATTTTCACAAAAATTTATAAAAAGTTCTACCTCTGTTCTCCTTAACAACTAGGCAATGTTTAATTTATATTTCTAGATTTTATTTATTTCTCTCTGTGCCTTGTACGTTAAGTGAATACACGAGGATCTTCTAATAACTTTAATGGCTTTTATATATGAACAAGATATCTTTTTTTTTCTAATATATTTTCCAATGAAACTTTAGTCATATTTTTTATATATTTTTTTCATTATTTTTGCCCAAATATTCTGATTTAGCATTGGAAAGGTTTTGAAGATTTCATTCTCTTTGGAATTATATACTTTGTCTCGAAACACCAACCAATTTTCGCAAAATGAGATGCATGCTGCTATATTCTGGCATTTAATGGCTAAGTCCCTGAGGGTTATGGCTATTAAACCGGCTTTAGTTTTTAATGGGAAACTTTTATTGGTGAAAATTACTACAAAGTCGAATACTTATCTTAGAGCTGGATGATTAAAGTTTGATATCATACACTTGATTCAGTGATATATAGGAAACCGTTTTTAATGTTGCAAATTGGCTTAGCAATCTATAGTTATTTCATGCACATCAAATACGAAAAATCTAAATGTTATAAAAATAAATGATCTAAACAAACTCTGCACCTTATTTTAGTTATAATATAGTATTGCAATCGTTAAACTGAAGATATTTTAACCCAAATTCCATAAAAGTAAAAATAGAAAATAAAAGCATGTTTAATTCCTTAAATAAATCCAGCTCAATTGCAGAGTGTCTTTTCGAGGAGAAATTTATTATGTGTTCAATGGTGGTGCATGTTCACTTACATAAGCATGAAAGGCGACAATGTTGCCATGTGCAACAGAAAACAAATTTTTCTTTCATAAAATATGGATTGAATGTTACAAAAAGTTATATCAACACACTTTAAATTTCTCAGATTCTATAGCCATTTTTTTTTTTAATATTGAGGCTTGAATTAACACTGTCGATACTTTTTTTATCAAAATTATCTGTTTCTCCATACCATACATACTTTATTGTAACGTTTCCTCTTGTTGTGGTCTGATTGGTAACGTCTGTGCCTGGTGTTTGCCAGTCGGGGGTTCGAGTCCCGCTCAGACTCGTTAGTGCCATTAGTGTCTGTAACCTTACCATCCTTGTGAGCTAAGGTTGGGGGGTTTGGGGGAGCCTATAGGTCTATCTGTTGAGTCATCAGCAGCCCTTTGCCTGGCCCTCCCAGGTCCTAGCTTGGGTGGAAAGGGGGCTTGGGCGCTGATCATATAGAATATGGTCAGTCTCTAGGGCATTGTCCTGCTTGCTAGGGCAATGTCACTGTCCCTTGCCTCTGCCATTCATGAGCGACCTTTAAAAAAAAAGGCTAATATTTCTCTCTCTCTCTCTCTCTCTCTCTCTCTCTCTCTCTCTCTCTCTCTCTCTCTCTCTCTCTCTCTCTCTCTCTCTCTCTCTCTCTCTCTCTCTAAGTCATGTGATCTTTTCATATATTTAGTATGATATAAGATTCTATTAAACATCCAGAATTCTATAGGTTTTTACATGATACTAGCATGGCAATGTTTACATGAGTTCTAAAACCAGAGGACTTCCAGTTTCATAGACAAAATAGAATTATCCAAATTACAAAAGGATCAAACTCCAGAGGATCTTTGGTTTCATACAATTTATGCTACAAAATTATTAAGATTTCCATTTCATTTAAAGAATTTAAGAGTAATTAAGGAACAAAGTAGAATAGAGAAGATTTTATAAGGAATTTTTTGTTGTATGATTTTGTTTCTTGTAAAAATATGGAGGCGTTGAGCTGAAGATAGCCGTTATCATTTAGTCAAACCAGACATTGAGTAATTTCGTTAAGCTTATGGTTGACGACACTCGATTTTTGAATTTTATTTCCTCGTCTTTATACTTCAATTGCCCTGTCTCCACCGAGATGGGCAAGATAGATTGTTTTCGGTAAATTTCTTTCTCTGTGTATTGGATTTTTACATTTTAGCAACTCTTGCGGAAAAAATACCAGATTGATTCACTTGAAATTTTCATGAGAGATGCTATAGAGCACAGTAACGACTATTAGATTTTAGACCTCGTTGAGACAAGGTAAAGGTCCCAGGGACACGAAAACTCAAAAAAGGATTTTTTTTTTACTATAACCCCTTCAAATATTATACAATTTTCTTTAAACCAAGACGGAAATCAACACCCTGTCCCCACTAAGAGTGGGGTAAGAGGTATATATATATATATATATATATATATATATATATATATATATATATATATATATATATATATATATATATATATATAGATAGATAGATTTCTT
>NC_090725.1:315471421-315481421 GCF_036898095.1 Palaemon carinicauda | reverse complement strand
CAAGAAACGAAATCGGGAAATAAAAAGGGGGAGCCGCTCCCAAGGCTCCCTATCTCCCGTTTCGTAAGCGTGCCTGGCGCCAATCCTGGCGCCATCTGCATTCCTTTTTGTGTAGCTTAACAACTCGGTGTTTTTTCCTGTGTTTCTCGCAAATCTAGGAATTATTCTACTTTTCATGGCTTCTCCAACTTCGTCGGCCTCTGATAAGTTGAGTACCATGTCTTTTATGTATAAATGTAGGCTCTTGGTAATTTTTTAAGTGATTAATAGGTTTAAATTTGTTACAAGAGGCGTCATGGACGCTGTCGCTCGCTAGGTATAAGTTTAGTTAGTCAGAGCGACATTCCCGGTTGTTTTGCTTTATTAAATTTTAGCTATTTAGCGTTACATAGGATTTCCTTTCGTGCTTTAGTATTATTTTGGCGAAGTATTCGCCAATTCTGGCCTACGCTAGGCCATGAAGCCTAGTCGTTTGGTCCTAGTACTTCATGCATGATTTTGGTTTTTCCGAGTGTATTAAAATTTTATTGAAGCTTTAGGCTATGTTTTATACATTTAAGATTATGTGGAATATTTCCAAGACATTATACGAGTGAGTTTCGGTGATTTAGGTAATCGATTCTCTTGGTGCCTAGGCTAAGTTGCTTATGGAGCCTTAGTATACTTTCTCATACTCCCCGGTTGCTTTCTTTTCTTCGGAGAAGGTATGCAATCCCTTTCCCTCTGTTTAAGCCTTGGGCTTATCCCTAAGTGGTTTATCTGAATTAATTTTCGATAAAACTATACTGGGGTGTTACTGTACCTTCCTGTTCCAGTAAGTCTGGTTCAAAGAGGGACAGAACAACAGAGTTTTTTAGTCTGAGTCTGTGTTTGTCTGGCTTGGGGTAGAGTCTCCCTCGCTGGCCTGACACAGACATAGGAGGCTTAGCCTCCTTAGGTCACTACCGAAGGTTTCTGTACGAGATGATTCCTTCTCTTGTGATCTACCAGACTAGTCCTTGTTGCTGTTCTCGGGGGAGGATAAGTTTCTTTCCCTGGGAGTAGCAACACCTTCCTTACTTTGGTGCTCTGGGAGCTGGCAAGTATTGCTGGCCTCCCCCCTTGGATCTCCCTTAGGCTAAGATGAGTTTCTTGGCTGCGGGTGATCCGTCACTAAAGCAAGGTTGGTAGGACCCTCTTTTGTCCCTTCCCCCTCTATCTCTGTAATGGCCTAGCCATTACAGTACTGTACGTCATTCTACATCTGGACCTAGTATAGGTTAGGATGTGGAATTGACTCAGTCCCTTGCCGGCCGGCAGAGCTGGGTGGCCGGCAAGGGTCTTCTGTTTTGAGTGCTGCCCGGACCTCCCTTGGTCCCTCATCCATGCCTGCCTGCAGAGTCAGACGGCATTGGTCAGGAAGCCTGAATTAGATTCTCCCTTTCCTTATATGCACTCTTTCGGATTGCCGAGCTTGGAGGTAGTGTACACTCTTATCCCGGCATCCATTCTGTTTTTCTTCTAATGCTGTACCCGACCCGGCTGCCGGCCTATGAGGCCGGCAGCCGGGCGGTTGTAGTCCTCTGGTTCTTTTGCTGCCGGCTGGCATCGGTCCTGTACCTTTGCCGGCCGGCTAATGTCAGCCCTTGTCTGCCGGTCGCCAAGAGTGTGGCCGGCAGCCGGGTACTACCTTGTGTAGTGGTCGGTCAGCAGTCATTGCCGACCGACATTGGCTGTTGCCGGCCGGCAGTTACAGCCGGCCAGCACGTGCATTTGAACCAGCGTTCTGCCGCCTTATAGCTGTTAAATAGTATACTTTAAAGCTAGTTATGGTGTGTGCCGACCGGCACATAACCTCCTATACTGTACCAGTATTCTTCAGTATAACAGATACTGTAAGAAGAAAACTATAGTATGGGTTCTAACACTTTTGTGTTTTCTTGCACAGCCCTTTGCTGTCGCCCTACAGATAGGAAAGTGGGTTCTTTCCTGTCTATTACCCAGGATTTTAAAATCATTGCTTAGGTGTGAGCTCCACCTGTTTCCTCTGGAAACTTTCCATTGGTTATTCTAGAAGAGATTAACCATTCGATTTTAATATCTGGAAGGCTGCAACAATGGGTTGTGAGGGAAACACATGTGTGTGTCTTTCCTTTCTGAATTGTTATGCTATAGTATGCATATCCAGTGATACATAGTTCACTTGATACTCATGGAAATTTCTTCTCTTTACAGGAGGACCCTCCGAAGTGCGGAAGTGTTTTCTGCAACGTCCGCAGCAAAAACCTCTGCGGACATGAGTTTTGTAGGAGACACGCAGCATGCTCTGTCTCCAAGGATGATCTCCGGTATTGGGACCCTCAGGTATGTACTGTGTGCACTAACCTGATTACTGAGGCCTTTGATTCCCCTAGGACGGCGGAATCAAGGGATATAGCAAGGGAGAAGCTTCGTACCTGGGTAAGGGGCTTCCAAAAGAACACCTCTGGACCTTATCTCCCAAGTGAGAAGATGAGGGCGTATCTTTTCCCTAAGGCATCAGCTGATGCAGTGATTCCCCAGCCTCAAGAGGAGATCCCCCAAGTTCAGATCCAGGTGGATGCTGAAGTCGCGGTCGCGATGCAAGACATCCAGTTAGATGACAGGATGTCTGACGTGGACGAGCGTCTGGAGGAAGACCTCCTGGCAGAAGCCCAGGATGAAGTTCAAGCCCCAAACGTTGTAGAGGAAGAGGTCGACGAGGTGTCGGCTACTACGGTTCAGATTCCAACCCCTATTCCCTCAACATCGGCCGGTCTCCCAGTAGAGCTGGGACAGGCCCTCTCTTCTATTGTTCCAACAAATGCAGAAGGAGAATCAGGAGAAGGCGGCTGCAATGGAACTGCGGATGCAGTGCCTTGCAGAATCACATGGGCCCCAGAAAAGGCTCAATGTGAAAGACCTTCCCTTGTGCTCAGATGCTAACCCATGGAGGTATGCTGAGCACATGCCGATGACGACTGGAAAGATCGTCATCTCGGATAAGCTGGGCTCAGTTCCCCTAGAGGAGGTGGAATTCTGGCCCAGCAAGGCATCATATCCGGACTGTTATGTCCGGCTGAGGAAGGAACCAGCTTCAAAGGAGGAGACAGAGCCGAAGGAGGTCATAGTGATGGACCATGCTAAGGCTCAAGCTCTGCTTTCATCCTCGTTGAAAGAGAGGGGCTTCTCTAACTCAAAGGTAGCTGCATTGAGCAAGAAGCTCCCTTCCTTTGTGTCCTCTCCTGCTAGAGCCTTCCCCTTTTTACAGAAAGGGTTTGCGGCTGTACTAAAAGCAGTTGAGGCCGGCAAGCCTTGCCCCTCCCTGGAGGAGTGTAAACCCTTGTCGCTGGCCTTGCCTATGGACCACAAAGACTGGAAGGACGTCCATCTTACGTTCTCAGTTGGAAAGTTGGAGGCTGATATTGCCGGACGTCAGTTCGGCGAGGACCTCCCTAAGCTGTCTGACTTTCTTTTGCGAAAAGAGTTCGAGACAAAAGAAAGACTGGCGGCCTCAGTGTCTCTTCAGACTACTCTTGAGACGATGGCAAGTGACCCCAAGGTCCATGAAATGTTCATGGTGGTGGCCAAGACTCATCTGGCCACAGTGACGAAGGACCTTTATGGCTTCGTCAAGGCGAGGAGAGCCTGTAGGGAGTTCGTGTTCACCTCCGCTACGGTGACCCACGAGCCAAGGAAACTAATCTCCTCCAACATTTGGGGAAAAGATCTTTTCCCTACCGATTTGGTCAAAGAAGTTGTTGATAAGGCCGCCTTGGAGAATAGGAACCTTCTCCAGAAGTGGGGCCTGGCTATCAAAAGAAAGTCTTCCCCGGATGAGGGTCCTCAACCAAAGAGGAAGACTATGAGGACTAGGCTACCGTCTCGGCCAGCCAAGCCTTTTAGACAGCAACAGCAACTGCAATTGCCATTGCCTCCAGTGCCCCAGATCGTGGCACAAACCCCGACCACTTTTCAGTGGGTACCCCAGGCTGTGTCGACACAGTCCACGGCATTCACCCCAACGTTTGAAGGGCAGTCTTCTTCCTTTCGAGCAAAGCCTAGAGGAGCAGCCAGAGGCTCGTCTAGGCGCCCCTCAGGGGGAAGGGGATTCAGGGGTGGTCGTGGTAAGGGAGGCAAGACCTCAGGACGGCAGTCCAAGTGAGATGATACCGGTAGGAGGGAGACTTCTGAAATTTTGGGATTGATGGACCTTCGATCCCTGGACCCACAGCCTACTCAAGAATGGACTGGGCTGGAGCTGGTACAGCACTCCACCCCCGTGCCTTCGGTTTTTCCAACACTCCACCCCCGTTCTGGAGGAGTACGTTCAAGAACTGTTGGAGAAAAATGTGATCTGAAAGGTGAAGTCAATTAAATTCCAAGGGAGGCTGTTTTGTGTTCCCAAGAAAGACTCGGAGAAGCTCAGAGTCATTCTGGACTTGTCGCCACTCAACAAGTTCATAGTGAATTGCAAATTCAAAATGCTAACACTGCAACACATAAGGACCTTACTGCCCAAGAGGGCATATTCCGTCTCAATAGACTTGTCAGACGCCTATTGGCACATTCCAATCAGCCGTCGACTCTCCCCCTACCTAGGGTTCAGGCTACAACGAAGACTATACGCCTTCAGAGCCATGCCATTCGGGCTAAACATAGCCCCAAGGATTTTCACGAAGCTTGCGAGCGCAGCTCTCAAACAAATACGCCTAAAGGGAATTCAGGTAATAGCCTACCTGGACGACTGGTTGGTGTGGGCAGCATCCGAGACAGAATGCTTGCAAGCTTCCAGTCAAGTGATCCAGTTCCTAGAGTACCTAGGCTTCAAGATCAACAGAAAAAAGTCTCAACTTTCTCCATCTCAAAAGTCCCAGTGGCTGGGAATCCACTGGGACCTTTTGTCACACCATTTCTCCATCCCGGCGAAGAAAAGGAAGGAGATAGCGGGTTCTGTCAAGAGACTTCTAGATTCCGAAAGGATATCAAGACGCAAACAGGAGAGGGTACTGGGCTCTCTCCAGTTTGCTTCGGTGACAGACCCAGTGCTAAGAGCACAGCTAAAGGATGCAACCGGAGTTTGGAGAAGTTATGCATCAAACGGGCGAAGAGATCTGAGAAGACCAGTTCCGCTTCGGCTACGTACTCTTCTCAGGCCTTGGTCCCAAGCCAGACATCTAAAGAAGTCGGTTCTTCTTCAGCCACTTCCCCCGTCGGTGACGATTCACTCAGACGCCTCAAAGGAGGGATGGGGAGGTCACTCTCATCGGAAAAAAGTCCAG
Organism: Palaemon carinicauda; assembly: GCF_036898095.1. NCBI lineage: Eukaryota > Metazoa > Arthropoda > Malacostraca > Decapoda > Palaemonidae > Palaemon > Palaemon carinicauda. The sequence goes on along the minus strand of NC_090725.1, from coordinate 315,476,142 downwards.
GGGACTTGGTCCAAGCTATTCAAGACCTTTCACATAAACTTTCTAGAAGCTATGGCAGTGCTCCTTACCTTAAAGAAAGTCTCCCCGCGTCACTCGATCCACATAAGGTTGGTGATGGACAGCGAGGTAGTTGTGAGATGCTTGATTCGTCAAGGATCGAGGTCACCACCTCTCAACCAGGTGGTGTTGGCCATTTTCCGATTGGCGGAAAAAAAGAAGTGGTACCTGTCGGCAGTTCACCTTCAAGGAGTCCGCAACGTGACAGCGGACGCTCTATCCAGGTTCACACAGATAGAGTCGGAATGGTCCTTAGAAGCAGGATCATTCTCCTTCATTCTGAATCAAGTCCCAGAGCTGCAGATAGACCTCTTTGCGACGAAAGACAACAAGAAGTTGCCCCTGTATGTGTCCCCGTACGAGGACCCCTTAGCGGAAGCAGTGGACGCGATGTCCCTCGACTGGAACAGATGGTCCAGGATTTATCTGTTCCCTCCTCACAACCTTCTGTTGAGGGTCCTCAACAAACTGAGATCCTTCAAGGGGGGTAGCGGCAATAGTGGCCCACAAGTGGCCGAACAGCGTGTGGTTCCCCTTGGCATTGGAACTACAGCTGAAGTTTGTACCGCTACCACATCCAGTTCTGACCCAGCGAGTCCAGAAGTCGACTGTCTGCGCTTCATTACAGAAAACCCGGACCCTGCAGCTCATGATTTTCTCTCCCTAGCGGTGAGAAAGCATTTCGGGATTTCGAAAGCCAGCATAGACTTCCTAGAGGAATATAAGTGCAAATCTACTAGAAGGCAATATGAGTCATCTTGGAGAAAATGGGTGGCCTTTGTCAAGGCAAAGAATCCGCAGGAGATCTCGACAGACTTCTGCTTATCTTCCTTCATCCACCTCCATGGTCAAGGGTTGGCAGCTAACACGATTTCAGCGTGTAAATCTGCTTTGACAAGACCCATTCTATAAGCCTTCCAGGTCGACCTAGGTAACGAGATCTTTAATAAAGTTCCGAAAGCCTGCGCTAGGCTCAAACCTTCAGCACCTCCAAAGCCCATTTCTTGATCTTTAGACAAAGTTCTTCATTTCGCTTCTCTGTTGAGCAATGAAGAGTGTGCGTTAAAGGATTTGACACAAAAAGTTATTTTCCTATTTGCACTCGCGTCCGGGGCCAGGGTTAGTGAGATCGTAGCCCTCTCGAGAGAAGCAGGTCGTGTTCAGTTCCTGGATGGGGGAGAACTGAACCTGTTTCCGGATCCTACGTTTCTCGCCAAGAATGAGTTACCCACCAACAGGTGGGGTCCCTGGAGAATCTGCCCTCTGAAAGAAGATGCATCTCTATGTCCAATAGAATGCCTAAAGGTTTATCTTCATAGAACTTCAGACTTCATGGGTGGTCAACTATTCAGGGGAGAAACATCAGGCTCAAATTTATCTCTGAATCAACTCAGAGCGAAAATCACATATTTTATTCGCAGAGCGGATCCTGACAGTACACCCGCAGGTCACGATCCGAGGAAAGTTGCCTCATCCTTAGATTTCTTTAATTGTATGGATTTTGAACATCTCCGTTCATACACTGGCTGGAAGTCTTCCCGAGTGTTCTTTCGCCACTATGCGAAGCAAGTAGAGGAACTAAAGAGATCTGTGGTAGCAGTGGGTCGCGTCGTTAACCCTACTGTTTAACTGTGCGAGGAACAGTGGTTTTAATTGGGACAATTAATTCCAGGGTGAGTGTGTAGTTACATACTATACTACAAACTAAATGAGGGCACTGAGTTGCCCATATAGACTGTTCCATTTCCAAAGGTGAACCTAGCATTAGCGTTAGAAACGCTCGGTTTCTAACACTAATGTGATTGATTTGTAATACAGACTTTTATGACTTTGATACCTCGGTATCTTAAAAAGTGGCATTTAATGTTTTTTCTTTCAGATAAACAAATTCTGTTTACTATCATACTTATGCTTAAAGTTTTGGGTTATCCTCTTCTTATATATATATATATATATATATATATATATATATATATATATATATATATATATATATATATATATATATATATATATATATATATATATATATATATATATATATATATATATATATATATATATATATATATATATATATATATATATATATATATATATATATATATATATATATATATATATATATATATATATATATATATATATATATATATATATATATATATATATATATATAAATATATATAATTGTTGTTAACCTGTCTATTGTCTGTCAATAAACTTGTTCTTGAAAACCTTGCGTCTCTTTCACCTGTGTCAGTTTATTGGTATAATTGAGCATTCATTCTATGTACCTTATCTGGGATAATTCTAATAGATTTTTTCCTTTATACAAGCTATGTTGCATTGGTTTATGATTCCCTTAACGGGAGAACTCTGTCCCATAAGGGGACGAGGGCGGCTTTACTAGTTTCTTCCTATGCAGATATAAACCTTTGTCCAATACAAGTATTGTGCGGATTACTGGTCGATATTTCATATTGACGCAGTGGTTCTTTACAAACTATGCTTTACTTAATATAGGGTGAGACCACTATATTAGCTTGCCTGGTATTCTTACATAGGTATATGTACTTTTCGAGACTTTCCCAGAGCCCAGTAGGACTCTTCCCTGTAGGGGGCAGGAAGCTCTAACATGGTTTATAGTTAGCTGAAAAGATGTATAACGGTAACATCTTAGGTCTCTAGGTCTAGTTGACCGGGGAAGAATTACTTCCAGGGAGTACGGCACGTTCTGAGAATCCACAGATACAGTAATGCTCTGGTACAGTTCCATCAGGACGACATGGCTTGAGCCCAAAAAACGGATTTTGAGCGAAGCGAAAAATCTATTTTTGGGTGAGATGGCCATGTCGTCCTGATGGACCCGCCCTTCCCTTTCTAAAAAAGGGCTGTAGGACCCCTCCCTACATACAGTATCTGTAGCACCTCGTGTACGCTACAAGGAATACAGATGGCGCCAGGATTGGCGCCAGGCACGCTTACGAAACGGGAGATAGGGAGCCTTGGGAGCGGCTCCCCCTTTTTCTTTCCCGATTTCGTTTCTTGCCAATTGACCCCTGCGATACGTAATCTCTGTTCGGGGTGTAGATTGCCATGTGGCGTGTCAAGAATACGTCCTCTGATATGTCGCGATATCCCTTTCACGAGGGATACTCGCTCCAGGAGTTAGAATTCTGGTACCTTAAGGTAAATTCTCTGGGAATATCGCCGTAGTTGTAATATACCCTAGGAAGCTACCCTATAGGAACTTCCATCAGGACGACATGGCCATCTCACCCAAAAATAGATTTTCCGCTTCGCTCAAAGTCCGTTATATATATATATATATATATATATATATATATATATATATATATATATATATATATATATATATATATATATATATATATATATATATTTATAAACTGATGTTATGGAAAAAAAAGGCAAAACGAACATATTTGGTTAATCCTGACTAGTTTTGTCATTGACTTCTTTAAGAGGGAAATCTCTTGAAGAAGTTAATAATGAATCTAGTCAGGATATACTTATTCATTCTATCTTTTCTTCATGATTCATCCACGCATATACACACACACACACACACTTGTACAAAGTACAATTCTTTTTGTACTTCGCAGGGATTGCATTTCACGCATAATAACAATAGGTGCCTATTACAGAAAGGTTATAAAGTACCTTTTAGGATTTTTAATTTTGAAATGGAATCTCATCCCCGGAATAGAAATGAGAGCATTACTTGACGGTAAAGACCCAAATAAATAGTTATACGAAGGTTTGATTCATGAATATATCATGCCCGGATCTACATTTATGTGAGAGACATATCTTATTTCGATTATAGATGCTTTACCCTATGACAATATATAAAGAGTTCGTATAAAATCTAAAAGTTTTTTAAGGTCTCTCATGATTGGCAGAGGCAAGGGACAACGACAAAGCTCTAGCTAGCAGTACAATGTCCTAGAGACTGACCTTATATCATTATGTTTAGTGCCCAAGCCCCCTCTCCATTAAAGCTAGGACCAAGGAGAGCCAGGTAATGGTTGCTGATGACTCAGCAATGTAGACCTATTTAGGTTGCAGACATTAAAGGAACTAAAGAATTTGAGCGGGATTCGAACCCCGTCTGGCGATCACCAGGCAGAGACGTTACCAATAAGCCCACAACAATGGCATGATATTGAGGCTGAAATCTCATGAATTAACTAGCATTGAAAAACTCTTCACCTCATCGGGCCTCTATTCAATTTCCGAGTATAATAAAATTTTCCAAATGGCCTAATTTCATATTAATGTGTCATCCATTCACATCTATCAAGCACACTGTAGCATAAAATACAACCGTTAGAGAGTTATGGGTTCCTTTGACTAGCCAGACAGTACTACAATGGATCCTTCTCTCTGGTTACGGTTCATTTCCCTTTTGCCTAAACATACACCGAATAGTCTGGCCTATTCTTTACATATTCTCCTCTGTCCTCATACACCTGACAACACTAAGATTACCAAACAATTCTTCTCTCAAGGGGTTAACTACTGCACTGTAATTGTTCGTTGCCCACTTTCCTCTTGGTAAGGGAAGAGGAGACTCTAGCTATGGCAAGTAGCTCCTCTGGGAGAGGGATACTCCGAAATCAAACCATTGTTCTCTA
>NC_090725.1:315458921-315466421 GCF_036898095.1 Palaemon carinicauda | reverse complement strand
ATTAGAGTTATAATTTCTTAATGTTATAATATCGTAAGTCGAAAGAAAGTTTATCGTTTTTTAAGGATATATTTTCATACCATCAAAATAAACTTCAAACTTGCAGCAAATGTTTTCATTTTGAGCTGGCTGACATAGGTCTCTTTTTATAGTTCATATATGAAAGATCTGTTTCATTTTTGTTACTGTACTTTAAATATTTTATTTTCATTGTTTATTACTTTCATATGGTTTATTTATTTCCTTATTTCTTTTTCTTACTTGGCTATTTTTCCCTGTTGGAGCCCTTGGGCTTATAGCATCATGCTTTTCAAACTAGGGTTGTGGCTTAGCTAGTAATAGTAAGGTTAATAATATCAGGAAAAATTAACTAACCTAAGCTGAATTAGAATAATTCTGTATAGCTTAGTAAGACAGGGGACTATCTTAGCTAATTGGATATTTAAGTATTTTGTATTCTAGAAATTTTCAAGTTAATGAAACATTATATGTTTCATCCTTAGTAATTTTCCTTGGAAACGTAGGAATTTGATAGATGATAGATTCAGTCATTGTAACTTACAGGTAATAAAATAATTTCATAAATTTATAATTTGAAATAATTAATGGGTAACAGCGTATGCAGGAGTAAAGAATAGGGGTCGTGGAGACACGAAGCTTAACCTTAATATTTCTCTGAGAATCATTGAGTCTCTACCATTCGTTGCTATGCATCCTAAAAAAAAGCATAGGCTATTATATAAAAATAATGCTAATGATCACAATCATTCTTTTTCGCTCAAGGGGTTAACTACAGCAACGTAATTGTTCAGTGGCTACTTTCCTCTTGGTAAGGAAAAAAGAGACTCTTTAGCTCTGGTTAGCAGCTCTTATGGGGGTAGGACACTCAAATTTAAACCATTATTCTCTAGTCTTGGGTAGTGCTATAGCCTCTGTAAAATGGTATATTCCACTACCCTAGGGTAGAGTTTTCTTGCTCGAGGATACACTCGAGCACAGTATACCATCTTATTTCTTTTCCTCTTTTTTTTTGGAAGTTTTTATAGCTTCAATATGATAGATCATATTTAATGTTGTCATTGTTCTTAAATATTTTATTTTGATGGTTAATTACTTCTGTTGTAATTCATTTATTTTTTGCTTATTTCTTTTCTTCACTGGGTTATTTTCCCCTGGTGGATGCCTTGGGCTTATAGCATCTTGTTTTTCAAACTATGTCTATAGCTTAGCTTATAATGATAATAATAAGACTAGAGAAAGCCGTCGAGTTAAAACCTATATTCCAAAATCAGACAATAAAAAAAAAACTGCATTTCCTTTTCCTTCATTGCTGTTACTCAGTTGAATTAGCTTAGCTCCTCCTCTTTAAGCTAATTCCCTTCTCACAAGTAATTATGAGTTTGATAACATGCCAGATAGAAACCATTAGCTTTTGTCTTTTTACAGAGAGCGATGAGTTTTTCTTATCATCTTCTCATAAAGACTCTCTCTCTCTCTCTCTCTCTCTCTCTCTCTCTCTCTCTCTCTCTCTCTCTCTCTCTCTCTCTCTCTCTCTCTCTCTCTCTCTCTGTATATATATATATATATATAGATATATATATATATATATATATATATATATATATATATATATATATGTGTATATATATACAGTATATATATATATGATCTGAGTGGCGTCTTTAATTTTAACAGTAATAGAACGATGATGGGATAATTAATGTGTATAAATATGATTGTAAATAAAATAGCAGAGAGAGAGAGAGAGAGAGAGAGAGAGAGAGAGAGAGAGAGAGAGAGAGAGAGAGAGAGAGAGAGAGAGATCGTAGTCCTAGCAAGTGTCCCTCCTGAAACTCCGTCATTTTGCTGGGAAGCCAAATAGCTACAATATTGCTTTATAGATTTATTTCAAAGAGGGGAAAGTTTATTTTTGAAAGTTATCAGAAAGTCAGATGTATTTATAGTCGTTAATATAAATATAATAAACTGCTTCTTCTCTTTCTATATATGAGTATATATCCTGTAATTCATGGAAAAAACTGTTTATATTATTTTTAGCTAACACTAAAAAAAAAAAAAAAATGAGCCCCAATACTGTAATCATCATATAATTTACAGGCGTTAAATGTTTGATTAAAAAAAAATCACTAACTATTTTGATGATTTATGAAATAAATAAACGCTGTTGTACGTCAGTCTATATAGGAAATCATTGTGTGACTATCACCTCCAGAAGAGGTTTTCGCCTTTTATTTTCTTTGAAATTCGCTTTCCCTTCCCGTGGCGAAATCATTTAGTCCTTATTTGGAGACTTTTAGAGGCAAATGGCAGAGCAGAAACCGCAGGATTTCTCCTTTTACCCTCCAGCTGCTAGTGTTCGAGTGGGCCGTTGTATGTAAAGTGGTTACTTTCACCTCGGGAGCAGAATGTATATTGTCTTTCGAAAAAAAAAATGAACCCTTTTTACCATTTTCGACTTGCAATAGATGCAATGACCAAGTCATGTCGCAATTAATTTTTTTTTTAGTATATGCAGTGGTTTAATAACTACAGAATCATTCAATGTTGAAAATTCATCATATTGCTAGACCGCTCATGCACACAAGTATACCATGTCCTTTATTAGAGATATTCAATCCATATGTAGGTACATAAGCAGGATAATTAGACTGTAATTTGTAAGTAAATGTTGGCAAGATCATATTGGTAAAAATATTACAAGGTTAATGAACACAAATGAAATTATTGATGAAGAAGATATTAGCTATAATTTAATTTAAACTTAGTTTTCGTTATGATGAAGCACGTGCCTCTATTTCCTTACATTATTGTCAAAGAATTCTTCCAAAAATGTAACAAGGAATCATGATTTATACCTGTTTACATTTTCGTAGGTCATAGATAGTCTTCATATTTGGCTATTTCGGTGTTATTATTATTATTATTATTATTATTATTATTATTATTATTATTATTATTATTATTATTATTATTATTATTATTATTATTATTAAGAAATGTTTATTCATATATTAGTATTAAACCTACATTGAACATACTTACCACTTTTTTCTATATTTGGTAAAAAGCTTTTTAATATAATTGTTTTACGCAAGCAAACCTTAATTCAGCCATTTTTCAATATGATTTTTAATAATTAGAGGAAATATTTACGCAAGCAAACCTTAATTCAACAAATTTCTAATAATTTTTTTGATCATTAGAGGAAATCTTTACGCAAGAAAACCTTAATTCAACAAGTTTTTAATATAGTTTTTAAATCATAAGAGGATATCTTTAAGCAAGTAAACTTTAATTCAATGAGTTTTCAATATATTTTTTTTCATTATTAAATGAGATTTTTACGTATTTAAACCTTAATTCAACGAGTTTTTAATATATATATTTTTATCATTAGAGGAAATCTTTACGTAAGTAAACCTTAATTCAACAAGTTTTTAATATGATTTTTTTTAATCATTAGAGTAAATTTTATTTAAGAAAACCTTAATTCAACAAGAATCTAGAAATTCATTAGATTTTATATCTACTCTCATACTGATCAAGAATTGGTGACTGAATGATGGAGGACAAGCCACATCTTCAATTGAGACCTTGATTTCAATATTGAGACTGATGACTTTCTCTCCAATTATTCTGAAGTCTGTGTATATTGAAATGGTATTCAGAAGTGGCTTTCCATTTATACACTAGCTTTATTGTATGAGCAAATTGCATGGTACGCCCATGAAAAACCGAGAAAGGAAGGCAAATGAAGACAAAACTAAAGAAATTTTCAAAACATTTGAATTTGAATTTCACTAGTTTAATAAACATGGCATTTATTCCAATCCTGGGCAAAGTGGTCGTTGCCTCATTGAAGCCAAAAGTAAAGACATTTCAAAAATATTTAAATGAGCTATTGAATTTGAATTTTCCTAGTTTATTAAACGTGACATTCATTCTAATTTAATTATAGAAAACATAATACTTATGCTATTTCAAGTTTTTATTACAGATATTTACTAACATTCATGACTATAAGCCCGTCGTTCATAGATTCAAGTAAGATTTGTAATATTTGTAGAAATAAGATTGTATTTGATATAAGGTTTCATAGTTCATTCGTAAACGTATCGTAGAAACCTTGTAATTTGTACTATGTGAAAAAAGTTTAAAACGAGGCTACGAAATATTTTCTGTCATAATAAATAAATTGTTCTTTAACTTCATTTTCTTGATTCTAATACATATAATCCATTCTATACAGAAACGCCCAATACTCACACTCATATGTACACCCACACTCTAACAAACCCAACACCCCTACACACCCAAACTCACACACTTATACAATATATGTATATATATACATATATATATATATATATATATATATATATATATATATATATATATATATATATATATATATATATATCACAAGCACACGTGATTTTAATCAATGTAAATATCACCCACGAACGGCATTTAATACCGAATTCTATCTTGGGAAAATATATCCACTTGGAATTCATTTTATGGTAACAGCTTCTGGCCGGGTGGAGATTCGAACCCCCACCTCTGCGGCTGGAAGCTATGCCTACAGTGACTCTACCGAGTGAGCTATCAGAGAGATTAAAAGTTTATGACAAATCTCCATACATATTCCTGTCGAATTCAGGAATCTGTTCATAGACTTGAAATAAACCCATCTCCACCATGATAGCTGAATCGTGAGTTTGTAACACGTGGTTATTTTAAATGAACATATATCACAAGCACACGTGATTTTAATCAATGTAAATATCACCCACGAACGGCACGTGTTACAAACTCACGATTCAGCTATCATGGTGGAGATGGGTTTATTTCAAGTCTATGAACAGATTCCTGAATTCGACAGGAATATGTATGGAGATTTGTCATAAATTTTAATCTCTCTGATAGCTCACTCTCTATTTACCTATCACTTGCATCGTAACCTCTTCCTTGTTTTTCAGGATATTTTTAGTACACCTAACAGCGAACAGTTTGCCATATACATTTTATGAGTGAGACAGAGAGAGAGAGAGAGAGAGAGAGAGAGAGAGAGAGAGAGAGAGAGAGAGAGAGAGAGAGAGAGAGAGAGAGAGAACATTTCTGGAAATTCCCACGATGGCTTTTTATTATCTGCCCATCAATTTCATGTCTGTAAAGCTGACAGAGATTTAAGAGGGGTGGAAATGGATCAGCAATAAAAGACTAGAATTTTGAAATGGTCATTACTTTGTTTTATGTAAAACAGAAAGTATTCAATTTCAGGAATTTAACTTTGGCGGCAATTTTTGGGGAAATGTCATCTTCTATTTCTTCTACTATTACTAGTGAAGTTTTGCATACTGTCAGTATAACATAATACTTTGTTTATATTTTTAGAATGTTAGAATATTCAATTAGTATTATCATTATTACTTGCTAGGCAATAACCCTAGTTGGAAAAGCAGGATGCTATGAGCGAAGGGGCTCCAAGAGGGAAAATAGCCCAGTGAGGAAAGAAAAAAATTAAAAAAGAAAATATTTCAAGAACTGTAACAACATTAAAATTAATATTTTCTATATAAACTAAAAAAACTTTAACAAAACAATAAGTAGAGAAATAAGATAGAATAGTGTGCCCGAGTGTACCCTCAAGCAAGAGAACTCTAACGCAAGACAGTGGAAGACTATGGTACAGAGGCTATGGCACTACCCAAGACTAGAGAACAATGGTTAGATTTTGGAGTGTCCTTCTCCTAGAAGAGTTGCTTACCATAGCTAAAGAGTCTCTTCTACCCTTACCAAGAGGAAAGTGGCCACTGAACAATTACAGTGCAGTAGTTAACCCCTTGAGTGAACAAGAACTGTTTAGTAATTTCAGTGTTGTCAGGTGTATAAGGCCAGAGGAGAATATGTAAAAATAGGCCAGACTATTCAGTGTGTGTAGGTAAAGGGAAAATGAACCGTAACCAGAGATAAGTATCCAATGTAGTACTGTCTGGCCAGTCAAAGGACCCCATAACTCTCTAGCGGTAATATCTCACTGGGTGGCTGGTGCCCTGGCCAACCTGCTCCCTATAATATATTTATTTCTTACTACTATCATCTAATATGACATTGAGCTTTCTCACAACCAAAACACCAATTTGTAATCCTTTATCAGAAAGCCGAAATATATTTATATGTAAAAATGGCAAAGTTGTTACTCTCTTGCGGGTCAAATAGTTTCGAGGTAATTATTTAACCCCTTAAACTCTTCCAGTTGTGTGGATATGGGAGACTTTTTTAATCAATGTCTCAATTGCTTAAGTGGATTTCTATTTGCAACTCTAAAACTACTCCAAATTGGCACAACGTTAGTTGGAAAAGCAGGATGCTATAAGCCCAGGGGCCCTGACAGGGAAATAGCCCAGTGAGGAAAGGAAACAAAGAAAAATAAAATATTTCAAGAACAGTAACAACATTAAGATAAATATTTACAATATTTCGTTATTATTTTTTTACGGGTTGGTGTAATGGTTTAATGGCTGCTCATGAACGGCCTCAACAAGGGACAGTAACATTGCCCTATCAAGAAGGACAATTTTCTAAAGATTGACCATATTTTATATATGATCAGTGTCAAAGCCCCCTCTCCACCCAAGCTAAGACCAAGGAGGGCCAGGCAAGGACTGCTGATGACTCACCATATGGACCTATAGGCTCCCCCAAACCCCCCATCCTTAGCTTGCCAGGATGGTAGGGTTTCTACGACCAATGAAACTAACGAGTTTGAGCGGGACTCGAACTCCAGTTTGGCGTTCACCAGTCAGGGATGTTACCAAATTGGCCACCACAACCATTAAAGGTGACCGTAATGTCACTCCTTTACGTCAATATGCCAGTTTTTAAAACGTTAAATACTTGGCAACATTTATTCCAGGAGTTTTAGTTTTTTTTTTACAGGGAATATTTAACTGTGTAGGTTTACGTTATCATCAAGGGTATTCTCAAATGAATATCACAAACAATGTATAAAAATAGAGAAAAGAAGTAGATGGCAAGTATCCATACTCGTTATCTAGTGTTTGCTCAGGTAATTGTTTTCCAAAGCTATGATATGATTGGATATATTGGAGATATCGAACTAATTCTAATTTCTTTTTAGGATGTAAAATGTAAAATAAGATAAATAAGTAATGTATAAAGCTGATAGTCATGCAACCCCTAACCCCCGGAAAAGTGTAAGTTTTGAGTGGTATAGTCTTAGGGAATTTTATATTGTCTTACAAAGGTTTGCAGTCAGACCGTAAGAAATTTATCTGTTAGAACAACTATTGTAAAATACATTTGTGTAATTACGGAATCAAACTCAATAATGACTGTTCCTATAAGTAAAGAGACAATAAATTTAATTTAATAACCCAAACAGCAGAGCGCAAGGAGCAAACATGAGCCAGAGAGTGAAAGTTCACTTCTTTGGGCAATAAATAATTGTTGACT
>NC_090725.1:315446421-315453921 GCF_036898095.1 Palaemon carinicauda | reverse complement strand
AGATGATATATGTAGAAACCATAAAGACTGGAATATACTCCTATCCGGAGATTTTAACTTTCCTTTCGTGGATTGGAAAGAAGGGATAGAAGAAAGTGGTTGTATGTATACATATAAAAAAGAGAGTAATAGTAGCGCAGAAGATAAGAGGCAATTTGAAAAGCTTCAAGATATGCTATTAGAACATAATATGCAACAAATGAACCACATTCCAACAAGAAAGGAAAATGTCCTAGATCTAGTATTTGGGAATGAGGTGAATTATGTTAAAGAAATAATAGTGTATAACACGGGAATTTCAGACCACAATGTCATAGAATTGATAGTTCATTCCAAAGCAAGTGATCACAGAATTAATAAAAGCACAAAACTTTGGGAAGGATATGGAAAATATAATTTTTACAGTAAGAATATAAAATGGTCAGAAATAAATGAAGAACTGAATAAAGAATGGAAAAATGTATTTATAAGTGATAATATACAGGTAAATACGGACATACTGTACAAAATACTGGAGAAAAATGTTGAAAAATATGTACCGAAAAAAAACAATAAACAAAAGACATGCATACCAAGAGACAGAAGGATCTTATTTCAGAAAATTAGAAAGGGGAAGAAAAATCTTGCAAAAGAAAAAAATGTGTGGAAAATGAGGGAAATAAAATGTAAGATAGAAAATGCAAAACAAAAGATTATACAGTCGAAAGAAAATGAAAAAAGGGACTTAGAAGAAAGGACACTTCAAAATATAAAAAGAAACCCCAAAGTACTTTACTCCTATGTAAAAAAGATGAATAAAGGGAGAATAGAAATAGGCCCTCTAAGAATTGAAGGACGGCTAACGAATGAAAAAAAGGAAATATGCAATATATTAGCAGAAAAATATAAGAGTGAGTTCACGCCAAGAATTGCGAATGAGAATAATGAAACAGAAATGAGAGAAGAAAATGTTGAATATCTAACGGATATAGATATTAATGAAGCAGATATTGTCACGGCTATAAACGAAATTAAAAATGGATCGGCAGCGATTTTGTTAAAAAAAAACTGCTAACACTATCGCGAAGCCGCTTGCAATACTGTTAAGACAGAGTGTAGATATGAGCGAGATATATGTTAAACATAAATTAGCTTATATAACCCCTATATTCAAAAGTGGATCAAGACTAGAGGCAAGCAATTATAGACCTGTTAGTCTAACATCACATATTATGAAAGTGTATGAGAGGGTAATAAAAAAGAAAATAATGAACCATTTGGTCAAAAATAATTTGTTTAATATGGGTCAACATGGTTTCGTACCTGGAAAAAGTACACAGACCCAACTGATAACACACTATGAAAACATATACAAAAATATGATAAATGAAAAAGACACAGATGTGATCTATCTAGATTTTGCAAAAGCCTTTGACAAGGTAGACCATAACATATTGGAGAAAAAAATGAGAAAGCATAATATTGTGGGAAAGATAGGAAAATGGGTAAAAGAATTCCTGCAAAACAGAAAACAGATAGTGGTTGCAAATGACGAGAAATCAGATGAAGCCCAGGTAATATCTGGTGTGCCACAAGGTACGGTATTAGCTGCACTGCTGTTTGTTATTATGATCTCAGACATAGACTGTGATGTTGAAAACTCCGTAGTGAGAAGTTTCGCCGATGACACAAGAATAAGTAGAGAAATTACTTGTGATGAAGATAGGAACTCACTACAAAGAGATCTAAACAAAATATATGAATGGGCGGAGATAAATAGGATGGTATTTAACTCCGATAAATTCGAATCATTGAAAGCCTGCAATTTTTAAAACTATACAGTCTAGAAAGGAGAAGGGAACGCTACATGATAATACAAGCATGGAAGCAAATAGAAGGAATTACTGAAAACATCATGGAGCTTAAAATATCAGAAAGAGCAAGCCGAGGTAGATTAATAGTGCCAAAAAATATTCCAGGTAAACTGAGAAAGGCGCACAGGACATTAATCCACTACGCACCAGCATCGATAATGCAGCGACTATTTAATGTGCTGTCAGCTCATCTAAGAAACATATCAGGAGTGAGCGTAGATGTGTTTAAGAATAAGCTCGATAAATACCTAAGATGCATCCCAGACCATCCAAGACTGGAAGATGCAAAATACACCGGAAGATGCATTAGCAACTCTCTGGTGGATATACGAGGTGCCTCACACTGAGGGACCTGGGGGAACACAAACAAAAAATAAGGCAATAAGGCATAAGGTAAGGCTCTCTCTCTCTCTCTCTCTCTCTCTCTCTCTCTCTCTCTCTCTCTCTCTCTCTCTCTCTCTCTCTCTCTCTCTCTCTATATATATATATATATATATATATATATATATATATATATATATATATATATATATATATATATATATATATATATATACATATATAAATTATATATATATATATATATATATATATATATATATATATATATAAGTTTTAGCATGTATAAAGTTTATGTAATGAAACAGTTATAGAAAAACTCTAGGACAATAGCAAAAACCCTATATGGACTTGGTTAAAATTACCCTTAGTTATGGAGATTTTTAGGATTTTATGTAAAGTCGAAGTAGAATTCTAGAGTTGTTATAATTCTGTACACTAATAAAAAAAAGTTAAAGTTAAAAAACCTCATTTTCAAAATGTTATCATAAACACTAAAAAGTCTTGGAGGATTTCTAGCTCCTCATCCAAATGTAGAAGATAACAAGGATTCCTAATGTCGGTTTTCAGTAAACAGGGTGTCTTAACAAAAACCATCTTCCTTTCATAAAATTTCAAAGCTCTTAGTCATCTGGTCACTGATGTCTTTTGGTATTCATCACTTTCTCTGGGATATTTTCTTTGGGGTACATTGAATGCAACTCAAGGTATTGAAGATTGGAACTACTCATTCAATCCTTTTTTCACCTTAATTGTGAGATGCCTTATTATTAACCCTTAGCTATTTTTAATTGCAATGTTATTTACTGTATTGAAAATATTTGTTCTATTAATCTTATTTGTTTATATACTAGGGTTGTGGTGGCCTGTTGGTAACGGCTTTGTCTGGTGATCAACAGACTGGGGTTCGAGTCTTGCTCAAACTCGTTAGTTCCTTTGGTCATTGCAACCCTACCCTCCTTGTGAGCTAATGATGGGTGGTTTGGGTGAACCTTTAGGTCTATCTGCTGAGTCATCAGCAAACATTGCCTGGCACTCCTTTGTCATAGCTTGGGTGGAAAGGGGCCTTGAGTGGTGGTCAAATGTATATATGTTCAGTATCTAGGGCATTGTCCTGCTTGATAGGGCAATGTCACTGTCCCTTGCCTCTGCCATTCATGAGTAGCCTCAAACCTGTATTGAAAGTCAGTACTGTATCCTTAAAGTTACTCCATATTGCAAAGAGACTGAAAATTTGTTGCTATGCAGAATATAATTAGAAATCTTTAATAGAGTTTGTTTTTATATGTTAATTGGTATTCTAATTTTCACTGTAGTAAATTAAAGTTGTAAAAGTATTCATATTTCTAGGATAAATCTCTAACCTTCAATAAATATGACGTAGAAATTCTCTAACCATGCAAAACATGGTTTTGTTGTTGAATATAAAAGTATTAAAATCCATCCGGTACAAATTCCAATAAAAATTGAAAAATATATATCTAAATTAACGGGAAATCATTGTTGGCGACAGAATGCAATGAAAGGCTATATTTGCTTCACTCAAAGCGAAAATTAATTTCCAGTTCCAAAATGTCATGGAAACGAAAAGTGGTCAAGCCAAACATTTCATATATATCGTGATTGTGACTTGTTATAGAAATCCATACCGGTTCTACTTTTCATAAGAATTCTTCATAGATTCCGTGAAATATATTAGTAATCTATATTATTCACATACAAAACTATCAAATATATTACACATAAAGTATTGATAAGTATACGCATATGCCACCTCTACTGATAGATAAGTGTATAAACGTTAGGCTGAAGAGCTTGGATCGTTTAAATTTAAAAGGAATATCTTATAAAAAACGACACTACTAATTTTCCTAAGAGTTAAAATGCTTAAACACCAAATTAAAATGATGGGATATCTATCAAAATAACACATACATCAATAAAGATATTTGTCGTATGTATTTTTACAAGGATAAACAAAGTCATTGTAGGATTTCCTGTATTCATTTTCATGAGACGGTTTTAATATTATTTAAATCTCAGTAAGGTAGATATATATATATTTTTTATCATAGATACAATGAACATGTATAGATAAAGTGAACGATTCTACCTGCCTACTGAAGTAACTCAATACATCTTGATAAATGACTGGAAACTGTATTACAAAACTTAGAATAAAAGTGAATTCTTTAAATAACTTGGTATTTGTTTATTTGTATTACAGAAGACATTAACAATAGGATATGGAACTATTGCTACAAACACTTGAGCTTTTGTTTAGAAATATGAATATCATAATATATACTTAAAGAAATAATATAGTAGTATGGAAAATTATGACGTGAGTTATAAAAAAGAAGTAATACCTTAGGATACAGATTTAATTAGTTCCAGAGTGGCTTTTGTAACATGAATTTTCCATATAATGAAATACAATAAAATAGAGCCAAATCCATTAAAATCACTCAATATACCTAACCTAACAGCTGCGAATTTTGTTTCGTATTCTGAGTATTTTTTTTGTAATAAGATTTTTCGCATACGTAAATTTTCGTATCCTGTAATATTATATGAATATTTATGTTCATCTATCTCATGAGTCATTCGATGCTCAAATCAATATCACGATTAAAATCTAAGCTTCAAAGATTAAACTGGAATATATAGTAAATTATAGAAGAATTTAAGGATTATAGAATTTCAGATAGGTTCAATTAAGCAAATAGATTAATCTCTCTCTCTCTCTCTCTCTCTCTCTCTCTCTCTCTCTCTCTCTCTCTCTTCCTCTCTCTCTCTCTCTCTCTCTCTCTCTAAATTTTCTATTTCTTTTAGTGTAGGAACGTAATCTCTAAATTGCTTACCCAGCATCCCACTGAGATTTTCTTAGATATCAGACTTGAAGAAGAACCATAGGAGGAATACTATTTTTGTTTTAGCCTTAAATCACCATAATAAAAAAAAAGGACTAAAAAAAATATCATCTTGAATGAATATATCCGAAAATTAAATAATTTCTCTCAATAGAATCACTTATTTTATTAAATACTAGAAAGGTGCTCGAATTCAATTTCTTGTTTAATCGGAAACTAAAATAAATGAAAAATGTGAGAGAACACATATTCTGTGATTCAGATGAATTAAAGATATCTGATAGTGCACCTTTATACATCAATTCTTTCGTGGCTCATTATAATTATTACAATCGCAAGATCATGTACAACATATATATATTTTTAAGAACTCAGTAGAGTATATATATATACGTTATCATAAGGACACTTATAATCTTATAACCATTTTTATATCAATTACCAGATGGCAAAGCACTTTGCATTTTTAAAACATCCAATAACATTTCATATTACCAGGCTAATCGATTTTATGTAATGTATTTTGAATCATATTAATTCTATTAAATTATATATCATATATCTATTAACTGTTATCATAAAGAACCTAAATATTCAGGGAATAAAATACAATGGGTTATTTATAAATAGTCGTGTCTTTTTAAAATAAATTTTAAAGTAAAATATATTTATCATATAGTGTAGATATAATGGTAGTAATATAAATAGTAACAATACTTGTGCTACGATAGAAATATAATTCTTGTATTCTGGAAAATTATCTACTGAAGAGTATAATTATTATTATTACATGCAAATCTACAACCCTATTTGGAAAAGCAGGATGCTATAAATCCCAGGAGCTCCAACAGGGAAAATAGCCCAGTGCAATAAGCAACATGAATACTCGAAGCCTTTGTGTTATTCAAAAATATTCTACACCAAACAATATATTTATATATATATATATATATATATATAATATATATATATATATATATATATATATATATATAATATATATATATATATATATATTAGTTTTTACCTTAAATTTCTATGATTCAGAAGTATTTCCTAACTTATGCCCTATGATATCATTCACATTAAATAGATTTAATTTCATGGACAAAATAGAACCTTATTCTTTCATCAGATTATACTGAAACATTTCCTATTATATTTATGGCTGATAAGGTAACATCATATTTTCTATCAGATTACCTGTCTTAACTTTTCGCGTCATATTTCAAAGTCATCAACAATTCCTGGCTGAATAATATATCCTTATCGTATTGTAATTTCACAATTGAGTTTCTAAAAGTTGTATGATAAATTTTATTTTCGTTTTCATCTTCAACATTTTATTGTTATCAAATATTGTTTCTCTCTCTCTCTCTCTCTCTCTCTCTCTCTCTCTCTCCTCTCTCTCTCTCTCTCTCTCTCTCTCTCCTCTCTCTCTCTCTCTCTCTCCTCTCTCTCTTGGAAATGGATTCGAGATTATTTTACTAACTTATTAGAATTTTGTATCCATCTCAATTTAGTTGCTAATGGGATAATCTTGATAGGTAGATAGGATTTATATTATCAAGTCCAATAGGTAAACTTGACAAAATATAAGTATGACATCGACTTGACCGTCAAAACACCAGCACACGTAAACAAACTAATAACAGCGTGAAGGCAAAAGCAAATGAAGGAAAATTATTATGGTAAAATAACCACAAGGAGAAGAAAGATAGTTTTGAAACAATTTATTGATCCACATTAGAATATCATCTGAAAGATATGAGAAAGAAGATAATAGAGAACATTTTGAAACAATTTATTCTTCTTTATTAGAATATCCTTTAAAAAAAGAGAGAGAGAAGACGATTTTGAAAAATGATTTATTAATCCTTATTAGAATATAATCTGAAAAAGTAAAAGAGAAGATACTTTTGAAACATAATGTACTGGTCCTTAGTGAGCTTATCAGAGAAATCATTAATGGCCAAAGAGCAAAAACAACAACAAAAAGTATATCCTAACAAAAGGATTTTCTGCTCCAATGATTCACCAATCTTTGTTCAATGAAGTGTAGGATTTTTAATCTATTTTCGCATATTTTGTTCCCTCTTTATTAGAGAGTGCAACCGTGCGAAGAAGAGTTTAATTAACTTTATAAAGTGACTATATAATTAGGTGTTCAAAATTTTTGGAGACAAAAGTTATTCATTAAGCGTGTTGTAGTTTCTTATTCTTGTACTTGGGGAAATAATTATTTGAAAAAAAAAAAATGGTAGGAATAGTGTTGATATTTTTATGGAATTTAGATCATGAAGCAAATTTTTGGTTACTTAGCATATAGTAAATTGAAGATTTTACTCCCTTATTGAAAGTATTCTAAAATGAATTCAACATTAGTTATAAATCAAAGGGACTAAATTTAACTTTTTCTTATATTCATTCAAATA
>NC_090725.1:315423526-315440921 GCF_036898095.1 Palaemon carinicauda | reverse complement strand
TTTCTCTTGAGTGCTTGAAAATAATTGAAGTTGGCATGACTACTTATATTTCTTTTGAGTGCTTGAAAAATTGAAGCTGGCTTGACTACTTATATTTCTTTTGAGTGCTTAAAAATAATTGAAGCTGGCATGACTACTTATATTTCTTTTGAGTGCTTAAAAATAATTGAAGTTGGCATGACTACTTATATTTCTTTTGAGTGCTTAAAAATAACTGAAGTTGGCATGACTACTTATATTTCTTTTTATTGCTTAAAAATAATTGAAGTTGGCATGACTACTTATACTTCTTTTGGGTGCTTTATAAAAATTGAAGTTAGCATGACTACTTACAGTATATTTCTTTTGAGTGCTTAAAGATAATTGAAGTTGGCATGACTACTTATATTTCTTTTGAGGGCTTAAAAATTATTGAAGTTGGCATGACTACTTATATTTCTTTTGATTGCTTAAAAATAATTGAAGTTGGCATGACTACTTATAATTATTTAGAGTGCTTAAAAATAATTGAAGTTGGCATGACTACTTATATTTATTTTGATTGCTTAAAAATAACTGAAGTTGGCATGACTACTTATATTTCTTTTGAGTGCATAAAAGTAATTGAAGGTTACATGACTACTTATATTTCTTTTGAGTGCTTAAAAATAATTTAAGCTGGTATGACTACTTATATTTCTTTTGAGTGCTTAAAAATTATTGAAGTTGGCATGACTACTTATATTTCTTTTGAGTGCTTAAAAATAATTGAAGCTAGCATGACTACTTATATTTCTTTTGAGTGCTTAAAAATAATTGAAGTTGGCCTGACTACTTATATTTTTTTGAGTGCTTAAAAATAATTGGAGCTGGCATGACTACTTATATTCCTTTTGAGTGCTTAAAAATAATTGAAGTTGGCATGACTTCTTATATTTCTTTTGAGTGCTTAAAAATAATTGAAGTTGGCATGAATACTTATATTTTTTTTGAGTGCAAAAAAATAATTGAAGCTGGCATGACTACTTATATTTCTTTTGAGGGCTTAAAAATAATTGAAGTTGGCATGACTACTTATATTTCTTTTGATTGCTTAAAAATAATTGAAGTTGGCATGACTACTTATATTTCTTTTGAGTGCTTAAAATAATTAAAGTTGGCATGACTACTTATATTTCTTTTGAGTGCTTAAAAATAATTGAAGTTGGCATGACTACTTATATTTCTTTTGAGTGCATAAAAGTAATTGAAGTTTGCATGACTACTTATATTTCTTCCGAGTGCTTAAAAATAATAGAAGCTGGCATGACTACTTATATTTCTTTTGATTGCTTAAAAATAATTGAAGCTGGCATGACTATCTATATTTCTTTTGAGTGCTTAAAAATAATTGAAGCTGGCATGACTACTTATATTTCTTTTGAGTGCTTAAAAATAATTGAAGTTTGCATGACTACTTATATTTTTTTGAGTTCTTAAAAATAATTGAAGTTGGCATGACTACTTATATTTCTTTTGAGTGCTTGAAAATAATTGAAGTTGGCATGACTACTTATATTTCTTTTGAGTGCTTAAAAATAACTGAAGTTGGCATGACTACTTATATTTCTTTTGAGTGCATAAAAGTAATTGAAGGTTACATGACTACTTATATTTCTTTTGAGTGCTTAAAAATAATTAAAGCTGGTATGACTACTTATATTTCTTTTGAGTGCTTAAAAATAATTGAAGTTGGCATGACTACTTATATTTCTTTTGAGTGCTTAAAAATAATTGAAGTTGGCATGAATACTTATATTTCTTTTGAGTGCAAAAAAAATAATTGAAGCTGGCATGACTACTTATATTTCTTTTGAGGGCTTAAAAATAATTGAAGTTGGCATGACTACTTATATTTCTTATGAGTGCATAAAAGTAATTGAAGTTTGCATGACTACTTATATTTCTTTTGAGTGCTTAAAAATAATTGAAGATGGCATGACTACTTACATTTCTCTTGAGTGCTTAAAAATAATTGAAGTTGGCATGACTACTTATATTTCTTTTGATTGCTTAAAATTAATTGAAGTTGGCATGACTACTTATATTTCTTTTGATTGCTTAAAAACAATTGAAGCTGGCATAACTACTTATATTTATTTTGAGTTCTTAAAGATAATTGAAGTTGGCATGACTACTTATATTTTTTTGAGTGCTTAAAAATAATACAAGTTGGCATGACTACTTATATTTCTTTAGAGTGCTTAAAAATAATTGAAGTTGGCATGACTACTTATATTTCTTTTGAGTGCTTAAAATAATTAAAGTTGGCATGACTACTTATATTTCTTTTGAGTGCTTAAAAATAATTGAAGTTGGCATGACTACTTATATTTCTTTTGATTGCTTAGAAATAATTGAAGTTGGCATGACTACTTATATTTCTTTTGATTGCTTAAAAATAATTGAAGTTGGCATGACTACTTATATTTCTTTTGAGTGCTTAAAATAATTAAAGTTGGCATGACTACTTAAATTTCTTTTGAGTGCTTAAAAATAATTGAAGTTGGCATGACTACTTATATTTCTTTTGAGTGCATAAAAGTAATTGAAGTTTGCATGAGTACTTATATTTCTTCTGAGTGCTTAAAATAATGGAAGCTGGCATGACTACTTATATTTCTTTTGAGTGCTTAAAAATAATTGAAGCTGGCATGACTATCTATATTTCTTTTGAGTGCTTAAAAATAATTGAAGCTGGCATGACTACTTATATTTCTTTTGAGTGCTTAAAAATAATTGAAGTTGGCATGACTACTTATATTTCTTTTGAGTTCTTAAAAATAATTGAAGTTGGCATGACTACTTATATTTCTTTTGAGTGCTTAAAAATAATTGAAGCTAGCATGACTACTTATATTTCTTTTGAGAGCTTAAAAATAATTGAAGTTGGCCTGACTACTTATATTTTTTTGAGTGCTTAAAAATAATTGAAGCTGGCATGACTACTTATATTTCTTTTGAGTGCTTAAAAATAATTGAAGTTGGCATGACTTCTTATATTTCTTTTGAATGCTTAAAAATAATTGAAGTTGGCATGAATACTTATATTTCTTTTGGGTGCAAAAAAATAATTGAAGGTGGCATGACTACTTATATTTCTTTTGAGGGCTTAAAAATAATTGAAGTTGGCATGACTACTTATATTTCTTTTGATTGCTTAAAAATAATTGAAGTTGGCATGAATACATATATTTCTTTTGAGTGCTTAAAATAATTAAAGTTGGTATGACTACTTATATTTCTTTTGAGTGCTTAAAAATAATTGAAGTTGGCATGACTACTTATATTTCTTTTGAGTGCATAAAAGTAATTGAAGTTTGCATGACTACTTATATTTCTTCTGAGTGCTTAAAAATAATAGAAGCTGGCATGACTACTTATATTTCTTTTGAGTGCTTAAAAATAATTGAAGCTGTCATGACTATCTATATTTCTTTTGAGTGCTTAAAAATAATTGAAGCTGGCATGACTACTTATATTTCTTTTGAGTGCTTAAAAATAATTGAAGTTTGCATGACTACTTATATTTCTTTTGAGTTCTTAAAAATAATTGAAGTTGGCATGACTACTTATATTTCTTTTGAGTGCTTGGAAATAATTGAAGATGGCATGACTACTTATATTTATTTTGAGTGCTTAAAAATAACTGAAGTTGGCATGACTACTTATATTTCTTTTGAGTGCATGAAAGTAATTGAAGGTTACATGACTACTTATATTTCTTTTGAGTGCTTAAAAATAATTTAAGCTGGTATGACTACTTATATTTCTTTTGAGTGCTTAAAAATAATGAAGTTGGCATGACTACTTATATTTCTTTTGAGTGCTTAAAAATAATTGAAGCTAGCATGACTACTTATAATTCTTTTGAGTGCTTAAAAATAATTGAAGTTGGCCTGACTACTTATATTTTTTTTGAATGCTTAAAAATAATTGAAGCTGGCATGACTACTTATATTTCTTTTGAGTGCTTAAAAATAATTGAAGTTGGCATGACTTCTTATATTTATTTTGAGTGCTAAAAAATAATTGAAGTTGGCATGAATACTTATATTTCTTTTGAGTGCAAAAAAATAATTGAAGCTGGCATGACTACTTATATTTCTTTTGAGGGCTTAAAAATAATTGAAGTTGGCATGACTACTTATATTTCTTATGAGTGCATAAAAGTAATTGAAGTTTGCATGACTACTTATATTTCTTTTGAGTGCTTAAAAATAATTGAAGATGGCATGACTACTTATATTTCTCGTGAGTGCTTAAAAATAATTGAAGTTGGCATGACTACTTATATTTCTTTTGAGTGCATAAAAGTAATTGAAGGTTACATGACTACTTAAATTTCTTTTGAGTGCTTAAAAATAATTTAAGCTGGTATGACTACTTATATTTCTTTTGAGTGCTTAAAAATAATTGAAGTTGGCATGACTACTTATATTTCTTTTGAGTGCTTGGAAATAATTGAAGATGGCATGACTACTTATATTTATTTTGAGTGCTTAAAAATAACTGAAGTTGGCATGACTACTTATATTTCTTTTGAGTGCTTAAAAATAATTGAAGCTAGCATGACTACTTATAATTCTTTTGAGTGCTTAAAAATAATTTAAGTTGGCCTGACTACTTATATTTTTTTTGAGTGCTTAAAAATAATTGAAGCTGGCATGACTACTTATATTTCTTTTGAGTGCTTAAAAATAATTGAAGTTGGCATGACTTCTTATATTTATTTTGAGTGCTAAAAAATAATTGAAGTTGGCATGAATACTTATATTTCTTTTGAGTGCAAAAAAATAATTGAAGCTGGCATGACTACTTATATTTCTTTTGAGGGCTTAAAAATAATTGAAGTTGGCATGACTACTTATATTTCTTATGAGTGCATAAAAGTAATTGAAGTTTGCATGACTACTTATATTTCTTTTGAGTGCTTAAAAATAATTGAAGATGGCATGACTACTTATATTTCTCTTGAGTGCTTAAAAATAATGGAAGTTGGCATGACTACTTATATTTCTTTTGATTGCTTAAAAATAATTGAAGTTGGCATGACTACTTATATTTCTTTTGATTGCTTAAAAATATTTGAAGCTGGCATAACTACTTATATTTATTTTGAGTTCTTAAAGATAATTGAAGTTGGCATGACTACTTATATTTTTTTTGAGTGCTTAAAAATAATTGAATTTGGCATGACTACTTATATTTCTTTAGAGTGCTTAAAAAAATTGAAGTTGGCATGACTACTTATATTTCTTTTGAGTGCTTAAAATAATTAAAGTTGGCATGACTACTTATATTTCTTTTGAGTGCTTAAAAATAATTGAAGTTGGCATGACTACTTATATTTCTTTTTATTGCTTAAAAATAATTAAAGTTGGCATGACTACTTATATTTCTTTAGAGTGCTTAAAAATAATTGAAGTTGGCATGACTACTTTTATTTCTTTTGAGTGCTTAAAAATAATTGAAGCTAGCATGACTACTTATATTTCTTTTGAGTGCTTAAAAATAATTGAAGTTGGCCTGACTACTTATCTTTTTTTTGAGTGCTTAAAAATAATTGAAGCTGGCATGACTACTTATATTTCTTTTGAGTGCTTAAAAATAATTGAAGTTGGCATGACTTCTTATATTTCTTTTGAGTGCTTAAAAATAATTGAAGTTGGCATGAATACTTATATTTCTTTTGAGTGCGAAAAAATAATTGAAGCTGGCATGACTACTTATATTTCTTTTGAGGGCTTAAAAATAATTGAAGTTGGCATGACTACTTATATTTCTTTAGAGTGCTTAAAAATAATTGAAGTTGGTATGACTACTTATATTTCTTTTGAGTGCTTAAAATAATTAAAGTTGGCATGACTACTTATATTTCTTTTGAGTGCTTAAAAATTATTGAAGTTGGCATGACTACTTATATTTCTTTTGAGTGCATAAAAGTAATTGAAGTTTGCATGACTACTTATATTTCTTCTGAGTGCTTAAAAATAATAGAAGCTGGCATGACTACTTATATTTCTTTTGAGTGCTTAAAAAAAATTGAAGCTGGCATGACTATCTATATTTCTTTTGAGTGCTTAAAAATAATTGAAGCTGGCATGACTACTTATATTTCTTTTGAGTGCTTAAAAATAATTGAAGTTGGCTTGACTACTTATATTTCTTTTGAGTTCTTAAAAATAATTGAAGTTGGCATGACTACTTATATTTCTTTTGAGTGCTTGAAAATAATTGAAGTTGGCATGACTACTTATATTTATTTTGAGTGCTTAAACATAATTGAAGCTAGCATGACTACTTATATTTCTTTTGAGTGCTTAAAAATAATTGAAGTTGGCCTGACTATTTATATTTCTTTTGAGTGCATAAAAGTAATTGAAGGTTACATTACTACTTAAATTTCTTTGGAGTGCTTAAAAATAATTTAAGCTGGTATGACTACTTATATTTCTTTTGAGTGCTTAAAAATAATTGAAGTTGGCATGACTACTTATATTTCTTTTGAGGGGTTGAAAATAATTGAAATTGGCATGACTACTTATATTTCTTTTGATTGCTTAAACTAATTGAAGTTGGCATGACTACTTATATTTCTTTTGAGTGCTTAAAAATAATTGAAGCTGGCATGTCTTCTTATATTTCTTTTTAGTGCTTAAAAATAATTGAAGTTGGCATGACTTCTTATATTTCTTTTGAGTGCTTAAAAATAATTGAAGTTGGCATGAATACTTATATTTCTTTTGAGTGCAAAAAAATAATTCAAGCTGGCATGACTACTTATATTTCTTTTGAGGGCTTAAAAATAATTGAAGTTGGCATGACTACTTATATTTCTTATGAGTGCATAGAAGTAATTGAAGTTTGCATGACTACTTATATTTCTTTTGAGTGCTTAAAAATAATTGAAGCTGGCATGACTACCTATATTTCTCTTGAGTGCTTAAAAATAATTGAAGTTGGCATGACTACTTATATTTCTTTTGAGTGCTTGAAAAAAATTGAAGCTGGCTTGACTACTTATATTTCTTTTGAGTGCTTAAAAATAATTGAAGCTGGCATGACTACTTATATTTCTTTTGAGTGCTTAAAAATAATTGAAGCTGGCATGACTACTTATATTTCTCTTGAGTGCTTGAAAATAATTGAAGTTGGCATGACTACTTATATTTCTTTTTAGTGCTTGAAAAAATTGAAGCTGGCTTAACTTCTTATATTTCTTTTGAGTGCTTAAAAATAATTGAAGTTGGCATGACTATTTATATTTCTTTTGAGTGCTTAAAAATAATTGAAGTTGGCATGACTACTTATATTTCTTTTGAGTGCTTAAAAATAACTGAAGTTGGCATGACTACTTATATTTCTTTTTATTGCTTAAAAATAATTGAAGTTGGCATGACTACTTATACTTCTTTCTGGTGCTTTAAAAAAATTGAAGTTAGCATGACTACTTACAGTATATTTCTTTTGAGTGCTTAAAGATAATTGAAGTTGGCATGACTACTTATATTTCTTATGAGGGCTTAAAAATTATTGAAGTCGGCATGACTACTTATATTTCTTTTGATTGCTTAAAAATAATTGAAGTTGGCATGACTACTTATATTTATTTAGAGTGCTTAAAAAAAATTGAAGCTGGCATGACTACTTATATTTATTTTGAGTGCTTAAAAATAATTGAATTTGGCGTGACTACTTATATTTCTTTTGAGTTCTTAAAGATAATTGAAGTTGGCATGACTACTTAAATTTTTTTTGAGTGCTTAAAAATAATTGAAGTTGGCATGACTACTTATATTGCTTTAGAGTGCTTAAAAATAATTGAAGTTGGCATGACTACTTATATTTCTTTTGAGTGCTTAAAATAATTAAAGTTGGCATGACTACTTATATTTCTTTTGAGTGCTTAAAAATAATTGAAGTTGGCATGACTACTTATATTTCTTTTGATTGCTTAAAAATAATTGAAGTTGGCATGACTACTTATATTTCTTTTGAGTGCTTAAAATAATTAAAGTTGGCATGACTACTTATATTTCTTTTGAGTGCTTAAAAATAATTGAAGTTGGCATGACTACTTATATTTCTTTTGATTGCTTAAAAATAATTGAAGTTGGCATGACTACTAATATTTCATTTGAGTGCTTAAAATAATTAAAGTTGGCATGACTACTTATATTTCTTTTGAGTGCTCAAAAATAATTGAAGTTGGCATGACTACTTATATTTCTTTTTTGAGTGCATAAAAGTAATTGAAGTTTGCATGACTACTTATATTTCTTCTGAGTGCTTAAAAATAATTGAAGCTGGCATGACTACCTATATTTCTTTTGAGTGCTTAAAAATAATTGAAGCTGGCATGACTATCTATATTTCTTTTGAGTGCTTAAAAATAATTGAAGCTGGCTTGACTACTTACATTTTTTTTTTGAGTGCTTAAAAATAATTGAAGTTGGCATGACTACTTATATTTCTTTTGAGTTCTTAAAAATAATTGAAGTTGGCATGACTACTTATATTTCTTTTGAGTGCTTGAAAATAATTTAAGTTGGCATGACTACTTATATTTCTTTTGAGTGCTTAAAAATAATTGAAGCTGGCATGACTACTTATTTTTCTTTTGAGTGCTTAAAAATAATTGAAGTTGGCATGACTACTTATATTTCTTTTGAGTGCATAAAAGTAATTGAAGTTTGCATGACTACTTATATTTCTTTTGAGTGCTTAAAAATAATTGAAGTTGGCATGACTACTTATATTTCTTTTGAGTGCTTAAAAATAATTGAAGTTGGCATGACTACTTATATTTCTTTTGGGTGCTTAAAAATAATTGAAGTTGGCATGACTACTTATATTT
This sequence comes from Palaemon carinicauda, assembly GCF_036898095.1. Classification (NCBI taxonomy): domain Eukaryota; kingdom Metazoa; phylum Arthropoda; class Malacostraca; order Decapoda; family Palaemonidae; genus Palaemon; species Palaemon carinicauda. Next base: position 315,432,043 of record NC_090725.1, on the reverse strand, counting down.
CTTTTGAGTGCTTAAAAATAATTGAAGTTGGCATGACTACTTATATTTCTTTTGAGGGCTTAAAAATAATTGAAATTGGCATGACTACTTATATTTCTTTTGATTGCTCAAACTAATTGAAGTTTGCATGACTACTTATATTTTTTTTGAGTTCTTAAAAATAATTGAAGTTGGCATGACTACTTATATTTCTTTTGAGTGCTTGAAAATAATTGAAGTTGGCATGACTACCTATATTTCTTTTGAGTGCTTAAAAATAACTGAAGTTGGCATGACTACTTATATTTCTTTTGAGTGCATAAAAGTAATTGAAGGTTACATGACTACTTATATTTCTTTTGAGTGCTTAAAAATAATTTAAGCTGGTATGACTACTTATATTTCTTTTGAGTGCTTAAAAATAATTGAAGTTGGCATGACTACTTATATTTCTTTTGAGTGCTTAAAAATAATTGAAGTTGGCATGAATACTTATATTTCTTTTGAGTGCAAAAAAATAATTGAAGCTGGCATGACTACTTATATTTCTTTTGAGGGCTTAAAAATAATTGAAGTTGGCATGACTACTTATATTTCTTATGAGTGCATAAAAGTAATTGAAGTTTGCATGACTACTTATATTTCTTTTGAGTGCTTAAAAATAATTGAAGATGGCATGACTACTTACATTTCTCTTGAGTGCTTAAAAATAATTGAAGTTGGCATGACTACTTATATTTCTTTTGATTGCTTAAAATTAATTGAAGTTGGCATGACTACTTATATTTCTTTTGATTGCTTAAAAACAATTGAAGCTGGCATAACTACTTATATTTATTTTGAGTTCTTAAAGATAATTGAAGTTGGCATGACTACTTATATTTTTTTGAGTGCTTAAAAATAATACAAGTTGGCATGACTACTTATATTTCTTTAGAGTGCTTAAAAATAATTGAAGTTGGCATGACTACTTATATTTCTTTTGAGTGCTTAAAATAATTAAAGTTGGCATGACTACTTATATTTCTTTTGAGTGCTTAAAAATAATTGAAGTTGGCATGACTACTTATATTTCTTTTGATTGCTTAGAAATAATTGAAGTTGGCATGACTACTTATATTTCTTTTGATTGCTTAAAAATAATTGAAGTTGGCATGACTACTTATATTTCTTTTGAGTGCTTAAAATAATTAAAGTTGGCATGACTACTTAAATTTCTTTTGAGTGCTTAAAAATAATTGAAGTTGGCATGACTACTTATATTTCTTTTGAGTGCATAAAAGTAATTGAAGTTTGCATGAGTACTTATATTTCTTCTGAGTGCTTAAAATAATGGAAGCTGGCATGACTACTTATATTTCTTTTGAGTGCTTAAAAATAATTGAAGCTGGCATGACTATCTATATTTCTTTTGAGTGCTTAAAAATAATTGAAGCTGGCATGACTACTTATATTTCTTTTGAGTGCTTAAAAATAATTGAAGTTGGCATGACTACTTATATTTCTTTTGAGTTCTTAAAAATAATTGAAGTTGGCATGACTACTTATATTTCTTTTGAGTGCTTGAAAATAATTGAAGTTGGCATGACTACTTATATTTATTTTGAGTGCTTAAAAATAACTGAAGTTGGCATGACTACTTATATTTCTTTTGAGTGCATAAAAGTAATTGAAGGTTACATGACTACTTAAATTTCTTTTGAGTGCTTAAAAATAATTTAAGCTGGTATGACTACTTATATTTCTTTTGAGTGCTTAAAAATAATTGAAGTTGGCATGACTACTTATATTTCTTTTGAGTGCTTAAAAATAATTGAAGCTAGCATGACTACTTATATTTCTTTTGAGAGCTTAAAAATAATTGAAGTTGGCCTGACTACTTATATTTTTTTGAGTGCTTAAAAATAATTGAAGCTGGCATGACTACTTATATTTCTTTTGAGTGCTTAAAAATAATTGAAGTTGGCATGACTTCTTATATTTCTTTTGAATGCTTAAAAATAATTGAAGTTGGCATGAATACTTATATTTCTTTTGGGTGCAAAAAAAATAATTGAAGGTGGCATGACTACTTATATTTCTTTTGAGGGCTTAAAAATAATTGAAGTTGGCATGACTACTTATATTTCTTTTGATTGCTTAAAAATAATTGAAGTTGGCATGAATACATATATTTCTTTTGAGTGCTTAAAATAATTAAAGTTGGTATGACTACTTATATTTCTTTTGAGTGCTTAAAAATAATTGAAGTTGGCCTGACTACTTATATTTCTTTTGAGTGCATAAAAGTAATTGAAGTTTGCATGACTACTTATATTTCTTCTGAGTGCTTAAAAATAATAGAAGCTGGCATGACTACTTATATTTCTTTTGAGTGCTTAAAAATAATTGAAGCTGTCATGACTATCTATATTTCTTTTGAGTGCTTAAAAATAATTGAAGCTGGCATGACTACTTATATTTCTTTTGAGTGCTTAAAAATAATTGAAGTTTGCATGACTACTTATATTTCTTTTGAGTTCTTAAAAATAATTGAAGTTGGCATGACTACTTATATTTCTTTTGAGTGCTTGGAAATAATTGAAGATGGCATGACTACTTATATTTATTTTGAGTGCTTAAAAATAACTGAAGTTGCATGACTACTTATATTTCTTTTGAGTGCATGAAAGTAATTGAAGGTTACATGACTACTTATATTTCTTTTGAGTGCTTAAAAATAATTTAAGCTGGTATGACTACTTATATTTCTTTTGAGTGCTTAAAAATAATTGAAGTTGGCATGACTACTTATATTTCTTTTGAGTGCTTAAAAATAATTGAAGCTAGCATGACTACTTATAATTCTTTTGAGTGCTTAAAAATAATTGAAGTTGGCCTGACTACTTATATTTTTTTGAGTGCTTAAAAATAATTGAAGCTGGCATGACTACTTATATTTCTTTTGAGTGCTTAAAAATAATTGAAGTTGGCATGACTTCTTATATTTATTTTGAGTGCTAAAAAATAATTGAAGTTGGCATGAATACTTATATTTCTTTTGAGTGCAAAAAAATAATTGAAGCTGGCATGACTACTTATATTTCTTTTGAGGGCGTAAAAATAATTGAAGTTGGCATGACTACTTATATTTCTTATGAGTGCATAAAAGTAATTGAAGTTTGCATGACTACTTATATTTCTTTTGAGTGCTTAAAAATAATTGAAGATGGCATGACTACTTATATTTCTCGTGAGTGCTTAAAAATAATTGAAGTTGGCATGACTACTTATATTTCTTTTGAGTGCATAAAGTAATTGAAGGTTACATGACTACTTAAATTTCTTTTGAGTGCTTAAAAATAATTTAAGCTGGTATGACTACTTATATTTCTTTTGAGTGCTTAAAAATAATTGAAGTTGGCATGACTACTTATATTTCTTTTGAGTGCTTGGAAATAATTGAAGATGGCATGACTACTTATATTTATTTTGAGTGCTTAAAAATAACTGAAGTTGGCATGACTACTTATATTTCTTTTGAGTGCTTAAAAATAATTGAAGCTAGCATGACTACTTATAATTCTTTTGAGTGCTTAAAAATAATTTAAGTTGGCCTGACTACTTATATTTTTTTGAGTGCTTAAAAATAATTGAAGCTGGCATGACTACTTATATTTCTTTGAGTGCTTAAAAATAATTGAAGTTGGCATGACTTCTTATATTTATTTTGAGTGCTAAAAAATAATTGAAGTTGGCATGAATACTTATATTTCTTTTGAGTGCTAAAAAATAATTGAAGTTGGCATGAATACTTATATTTCTTTTGAGTGCAAAAAAATAATTGAAGCTGGCATGACTACTTATATTTCTTTTGAGGGGCTTAAAAATAATTGAAGTTGGCATGACTACTTATATTTCTTATGAGTGCATAAAAGTAATTGAAGTTTGCATGACTACTTATATTTCTTTTGAGTGCTTAAAAATAATTGAAGATGGCATGACTACTTATATTTCTCTTGAGTGCTTAAAAATAATGGAAGTTGGCATGACTACTTATATTTCTTTTGATTGCTTAAAAATAATTGAAGTTGGCATGACTACTTATATTTCTTTTGATTGCTTAAAAATATTTGAAGCTGGCATAACTACTTATATTTATTTTGAGTTCTTAAAGATAATTGAAGTTGGCATGACTACTTATATTTTTTTTGAGTGCTTAAAAATAATTGAATTTGGCATGACTACTTATATTTCTTTAGAGTGCTTAAAAAAATTGAAGTTGGCATGACTACTTATATTTCTTTTGAGTGCTTAAAATAATTAAAGTTGGCATGACTACTTATATTTCTTTTGAGTGCTTAAAAATAATTGAAGTTGGCATGACTACTTATATTTCTTTTTATTGCTTAAAAATAATTGAAGTTGGCATGACTACTTATATTTCTTTAGAGTGCTTAAAAATAATTGAAGTTGGCATGACTACTTTTATTTCTTTTGAGTGCTTAAAAATAATTGAAGCTAGCATGACTACTTATATTTCTTTTGAGTGCTTAAAAATAATTGAAGTTGGCCTGACTACTTATCTTTTTTTGGAGTGCTTAAAAATAATTGAAGCTGGCATGACTACTTATATTTCTTTTGAGTGCTTAAAAATAATTGAAGTTGGCATGACTTCTTATATTTCTTTTGAGTGCTTAAAAATAATTGAAGTGGCATGAATACTTATATTTCTTTTGAGTGCGAAAAAATAATTGAAGCTGGCATGACTACTTATATTTCTTTTGAGGGCTTAAAAATAATTGAAGTTGGCATGACTACTTATATTTCTTTAGAGTGCTTAAAAATAATTGAAGTTGGTATGACTACTTATATTTCTTTTGAGTGCTTAAAATAATTAAAGTTGGCATGACTACTTATATTTCTTTTGAGTGCTTAAAAATTATTGAAGTTGGCATGACTACTTATATTTCTTTTGAGTGCATAAAAGTAATTGAAGTTTGCATGACTACTTATATTTCTTCTGAGTGCTTAAAAATAATAGAAGCTGGCATGACTACTTATATTTCTTTTGAGTGCTTAAAAAAAATTGAAGCTGGCATGACTATCTATATTTCTTTTGAGTGCTTAAAAATAATTGAAGCTGGCATGACTACTTATATTTCTTTTGAGTGCTTAAAAATAATTGAAGTTGGCTTGACTACTTATATTTCTTTTGAGTTCCTAAAAATAATTGAAGTTGGCATGACTACTTATATTTCTTTTGAGTGCTTGAAAATAATTGAAGTTGGCATGACTACTTATATTTATTTTGAGTGCTTAAACATAATTGAAGCTAGCATGACTACTTATATTTCTTTTGAGTGCTTAAAAATAATTGAAGTTGGCCTGACTATTTATATTTCTTTTGAGTGCATAAAAGTAATTGAAGGTTACATTACTACTTAAATTTCTTTGGAGTGCTTAAAAATAATTTAAGCTGGTATGACTACTTATATTTCTTTTGAGTGCTTAAAAATAATTGAAGTTGGCATGACTACTTATATTTCTTTTGAGGGGTTGAAAATAATTGAAATTGGCATGACTACTTATATTTCTTTTGATTGCTTAAACTAATTGAAGTTGGCATGACTACTTATATTTCTTTTGAGTGCTTAAAAATAATTGAAGCTGGCATGTCTACTTATATTTCTTTTTAGTGCTTAAAAATAATTGAAGTTGGCATGACTTCTTATATTTCTTTTGAGTGCTTAAAAATAATTGAAGTTGGCATGAATACTTATATTTCTTTTGAGTGCAAAAAAATAATTCAAGCTGGCATGACTACTTATATTTCTTTTGAGGGCTTAAAAATAATTGAAGTTGGCATGACTACTTATATTTCTTATGAGTGCATAGAAGTAATTGAAGTTTGCATGACTACTTATATTTCTTTTGAGTGCTTAAAAATAATTGAAGCTGGCATGACTACCTATATTTCTCTTGAGTGCTTAAAAATAATTGAAGTTGGCATGACTACTTATATTTCTTTTGAGTGCTTGAAAAAAATTGAAGCTGGCTTGACTACTTATATTTCTTTTGAGTGCTTAAAAATAATTGAAGCTGGCATGACTACTTATATTTCTTTTGAGTGCTTAAAAATAATTGAAGCTGGCATGACTACTTATATTTCTCTTGAGTGCTTGAAAATAATTGAAGTTGGCATGACTACTTATATTTCTTTTTAGTGCTTGAAAAAATTGAAGCTGGCTTAACTTCTTATATTTCTTTTGAGTGCTTAAAAATAATTGAAGTTGGCATGACTATTTATATTTCTTTTGAGTGCTTAAAAATAATTGAAGTTGGCATGACTACTTATATTTCTTTTGAGTGCTTAAAAATAACTGAAGTTGGCATGACTACTTATATTTCTTTTTATTGCTTAAAAATAATTGAAGTTGGCATGACTACTTATACTTCTTTCTGGTGCTTTAAAAAAATTGAAGTTAGCATGACTACTTACAGTATATTTCTTTTGAGTGCTTAAAGATAATTGAAGTTGGCATGACTACTTATATTTCTTATGAGGGCTTAAAAATTATTGAAGTCGGCATGACTACTTATATTTCTTTTGATTGCTTAAAAATAATTGAAGTTGGCATGACTACTTATATTTATTTAGAGTGCTTAAAAAAAATTGAAGCTGGCATGACTACTTATATTTATTTTGAGTGCTTAAAAATAATTGAATTTGGCGTGACTACTTATATTTCTTTTGAGTTCTTAAAGATAATTGAAGTTGGCATGACTACTTAAATTTTTTTTGAGTGCTTAAAAATAATTGAAGTTGGCATGACTACTTATATTGCTTTAGAGTGCTTAAAAATAATTGAAGTTGGCATGACTACTTATATTTCTTTTGAGTGCTTAAAATAATTAAAGTTGGCATGACTACTTATATTTCTTTTGAGTGCTTAAAAATAATTGAAGTTGGCATGACTACTTATATTTCTTTTGATTGCTTAAAAATAATTGAAGTTGGCATGACTACTTATATTTCTTTTGAGTGCTTAAAATAATTAAAGTTGGCATGACTACTTATATTTCTTTTGAGTGCTTAAAAATAATTGAAGTTGGCATGACTACTTATATTTCTTTTGATTGCTTAAAAATAATTGAAGTTGGCATGACTACTAATATTTCTTTTGAGTGCTTAAAATAATTAAAGTTGGCATGACTACTTATATTTCTTTTGAGTGCTCAAAAATAATTGAAGTTGGCATGACTACTTATATTTCTTTTGAGTGCATAAAAGTAATTGAAGTTTGCATGACTACTTATATTTCTTCTGAGTGCTTAAAAATAATTGAAGCTGGCATGACTACCTATATTTCTTTTGAGTGCTTAAAAATAATTGAAGCTGGCATGACTATCTATATTTCTTTTGAGTGCTTAAAAATAATTGAAGCTGGCTTGACTACTTACATTTTTTTTGAGTGCTTAAAAATAATTGAAGTTGGCATGACTACTTATATTTCTTTTGAGTTCTTAAAAATAATTGAAGTTGGCATGACTACTTATATTTCTTTTGAGTGCTTGAAAATAATTTAAGTTGGCATGACTACTTATATTTCTTTTGAGTGCTTAAAAATAATTGAAGCTGGCATGACTACTTATTTTTCTTTTGAGTGCTTAAAAATAATTGAAGTTGGCATGACTACTTATATTTCTTTTGAGTGCATAAAAGTAATTGAAGTTTGCATGACTACTTATATTTCTTTTGAGTGCTTAAAAATAATTGAAGTTGGCATGACTACTTATATTTCTTTTGAGTGCTTAAAAATAATTGAAGTTGGCATGACTACTTATATTTCTTTTGGGTGCTTAAAAATAATTGAAGTTGGCATGACTACTTATATTTCTTTTGAGTGCTTAAAAATAATTGAAGTTGGCATGACTACTTATATTTCTTTTGAGGGCTTAAAAATAATTGAAATTGGCATGACTACTTATATTTCTTTTGATTGCTCAAACTAATTGAAGTTGGCATGACTACTTATATTTCTTTTGAGTGCTTAAAAATAATTGAAGCTGGCATGACTACTTATATTTCTTTTGAGTGCTTAAAAATAATTGAAGTTGGCGTGACTACTTATATTTCTTTTGAGTGCCTAAAAATAATTGAAGTTGGCATGACTACTTATATTTCTTTTGAGTGCTTAAAAATAATTGAAGTTGGCATGACTACTTATATTTCTTTTGAGGGCTTAAAAATAATTGAAGTTGGCATGACTACTTATATTTTTTTTGATTGCTTGAAATAATTGAAGTTGGCATGACTACTTGTATTTCTTTAGAGTGCTTAAAAATAATTAAAGTTGGCATGATTACTTATATTTCTTTAGAGTGCTTAAAAATAATTGAAATTGGCAAGACTACTTATATTTCTTTCGAGTGCTTAAAAATAACTGAAGTTGGCATGACTACTTATATTTCTTTTGAGTGCTTAAAATAATTGAAGTTGGCATGATTACTTGTATTTCTTTAGAGTGCTTAAAAATAATTGAAGTTGGCATGACT
>NC_090725.1:315403526-315411026 GCF_036898095.1 Palaemon carinicauda | reverse complement strand
AATAAAAATCAATTCAATAAATATATATCAGGATGTCAGAAAACTTTAAATCAATCAATCAATCAATATACATAGATTTAGATTGCTTGAATATTATGAAAATTATTCACGTATTTTCTAGTAAAATAATTCTAATGACATCATTTAGTCATGTCAAGCTGGAAAAGTACGCTTTAAAAGGATATCTGTATAGATTTACTACAATGGAATAGAGATTTATTATATGAATTAGAGAGTATCTATAAAGTTAAATGAAAATCAATTACATAGATATAAATTTGGATTGCTTAAATATTATGCAAATTATTCATGTACATTTCTAGCAAAATAATTCCCATGAAATCTTGTAGTCATGCCAAGCTAGAAAACTACCTTTTAAAGGCATTTTAGTATAGATTTGCTATGCTATCATTAGCTATATTAATTTCAGTACTGTTCCACAAACTTCTTTTTTATTCAATAATCTCAACTTTGAAACATTGATATTTCTCGAAGAGGGAAATATAAAACTGGAATTTAATCTTTGTAAAAGTAAGATAATTTGGGTGTTTGAACAACGTACGTCAATGTAATTCAGGAAATACAACAATCATAAACTTTCGACCAAACGGTAAAAACTGATGCAGAACTACCGAAGATAAAAAACAAATTCTCAGTGAATTATCAGGTTTCACTCTCCAAATGTGGGTCACGGATATCGTTATTAGATAACAGAATTAAAACAAATAAAGGTTCCTGGGTATACATCAACGAATTTTTCTCATGAATTCTAAGATAGCCTGTTAATTTTTAGTTCTAAATCCAGTATTAATTATCATTAGATAACTGAAATGATCAAAATAAATGTACTTTGGAATTCATGTCAATGAATTCTGCTCCTGAAATCTAGGCAAACGCGCTACCACTGTAATGTACTTTGGTATATGGCTAAGAAAGCTGATGCATTTGGGTTGAATTGGGAAATGATTCGATGAATGCTAACATTTCACTATAGAGAATACACTACTACTATTATGTAACCACTCAGGTTAATAACTGTAATGACTTTTCATTATAATGAAATAAAAACCTATGGCTGATAGAAAGTTGGATTAGCATTAGACTTACAACATAGCAAAATAGATTCGATATTAAAGGGTTTTTGTGGCTTATTTGAAAAATTGTAAAAACGCTATTGTCAGTAATAAAATTATCATAAAATAGCCAATTGTTGCATAATTACCAATCAGCTGTAATGGTGGATAAAAAAGTCGGAATCAAGTTTTATCTCCCTAATATTTATCCTTATTTCTATCAGTCATAGGTTTGAGTCCTTGGCCGGGCATAAATGGATCTGAGATCCCATATCAGAATGATTTTGTGCCGTTGGGTTTATAGCATCTTGCTTTTTCAGCTAGGGTTGTAGCTTAGCTAATAATAATAATAATAATAATAATAATAATAATAATAATAATAATAATAATAATAATAATAATAATAATAATAATAATAATAATAGTTAATATAATAATAATAATAATAATAATAATAATAATAATAATGGTTTGAAATACAACCTTACTAATTCTCTCTCTCCTCTCTCTCTCTCTCTCTCTCTCTCTCTCTCTCTCTCTCTCTCTCTCTCTCTCTCATGTAAAGTTTAGCGACTGGTCAAATTTCTATCAGGTTCAGTATTCTTATTCTTGGTGTAACAGTTGATAAACTTGAGTTATATATATATATACTCTCTCTCTCTCTCTCTCTCTCCTCTCTCTCTCTCTCTCTCTCCTCTCTCTCTCTCTCTCTCTCTCTCTCTTGTAAACTTTAGCGACAGGTCAAATTTCTATCAAGTTCTGTATTCTCTATTCTTGTAATCACACAATTGATAAACTTGAACATTTTATACTCTCTCTCTCTCTCTCTCTCTCTCTCTCTCTCTCTCTCTCTCTCTCTCTCTCTCTCTCTCTCTCTCTCTCTCTCTCTCTCTCTCTCTCTCTCTCTCTCTTATCATGTATACAACGTAACTCGAATACCCAACTACAGTATTCTTCTGGTGTTCGAACTGCATACCTCACAAGGCCCATCAATGCACAGAATCAATATATTTCCAGCTTCCCCAATTCGCCCCACACGCCCAAGCCCTGATATATGCCACCCATTCCGCAAACAGATCATTTCATAATTCAACCTTCAACTGCACTCATTAAGTCAACTTCGGACGTATAAGTGCGGCCATCTATTGGATGATAATCTCGACGTTTACGACGATGTGATCAAGATACGTATTGGTATCCAGACGTGATGTTGCAAATGGGAGGAAGATGATAGTCACTTGTTTTAATTTTCAAAATGCGTCTGGCTGATGATTAATGTGCCAAATTGAAAATATAAATAAGTAAAGAGTTCTCCTTTATTATCTAAATTTTACGCTGATATCATACGTCCATAGAGGCGCCCCCGAATAAATGAAAACTCTCAGTATTTTCATCGTTGCCGATGTCAATTTATTAGTGAAGAAAATGGGGTTCCTCACTCTTGCATGTTGAAATCGCTTAAGGTCTTACAACCTCATCTTTATAAAATTATAAAAGCCTATTCAAAATTCTCCCCCTTACTTCAGGAGGACATCGAAGATAAAAGAAATTGGAAACATCTTACCAGAAATAGCGACCATGCATAGCGGGAAAAGCTTTAGTCGAAGAAAAAGAAGATATCAATTCATGTTCTTATAACATTCGGCATCTGTACAAGTCACAATCTTTGAATTTTAGAAGCCTTTTCTAAGAAAGAATCATGTTTGAGTGCAACTTACGAAATAATTATGAACATAGCCTACGATAAGAGAAATGAGGAATGTTATATCTTCCTGCAGGTATACTCTTTGTCGTCCCCGCATTAGTCACACTCGGTTAACCAACGAGTTTCTGATGACTGGACAACACCAGTCAAATTGAGAGGACTGTTTGGTACCCTTGACACAGGCATTTGTTGACCAAATGCCCCTTATAATACCGGAGGAAATAGATATCTGTTTGAGGCTCGAGGTGAGGAAGGCAAGTTCATCCTTGCCAAGATTCTTGGGCAGGATGTGTTGTACTATGCCAGCGGTATATTTAGATCTATTTCTGAAGCAGATCTTCTGAATGTCCCACTTATAATATCGGAAGAAATAGATGTGTTTGAGGCTCAGGGTAAGGATGGCGGGTCCATCCTTGACAAGATTCTAAGGCAGCATGTGTTGTACTATGTCAGCGGTATTTTTATATTTACTTCCGACGAAACATGCCTTCTGAAAGCTATTAAAATTTAAAATTTTATAAGGACATCTTCAATTTTATGGTTTGAAATTGAACACTCTTTTATTCTTTATACCAAACGATATAGGCGTGTATGACCTTCGATGTCAGAATGCCTGAGAAATATAAATTAATCAACCAATCACCTTTTCATGCAAGATAACATCTATATACACTAAAAAAAAAACGAGTGCAAAATAAGCATGACGCCTTCATCTTCATTATTTTATTAACCTGCTCTACCACAGTGTACATATATATATGTACCTTGAATATGACGAAATATACACAAACAAAGATTAAATCAACTCGCTAATACAGAAGAAGCTGGAGATTGAGATGAAAATTGCAGGTAATTTCCAATTTTCTTCACAAGAAGAGAATTGGTGTTGAGCTCGAAGCAGAGGAAATGACGATCCAACTTCGAGGAAGCAGTCACTATAATTTGATTGGGGAGAGAGAGAGAGAGAGAGAGAGAGAGAGAGAGAGAGAGAGAGAGAGAGAGAGAGAGAGAGATTTCAAAATGGTAGCAGTAGGACGTTGCTCGTGATACATTGTTTTTCGTGGTGAACTTTTCCCGAGAGAGAGAGAGAGAGAGAGAGAGAGAGAGAGAGAGAGAGAGAGAGAGAGATTTCAAAATGGTAGCAGTAGGACGTTGCTCGTGATACATTGTTTTTCGTGGTGAACTTTTCCCGAGAGAGAGAGAGAGAGAGAGAGAGAGAGAGAGAGAGAGAGAGAGAGAGAGAGAGAGAGAGAGAGACTATACCAACATTTCAAACTGGCAGCAGCAGGACGTTCTTCATGATAGTGTTTTTCAAGGTAAAATTTTACTTAAAACGTAGAGAGAGAGAGAGAGAGAGAGAGAGAGAGAGAGAGAGAGAGAGAGAGAGAGAGAGACTGGTCAGCAGTAGGGCGTTGTATAAGATAAAATTTGTATCGTGGTGATATTTTACTGAGAGAGAGAGAGAGAGAGAGAGAGAGAGAGAGAGAGAGAGAGACTGGTCAGCAGTAGGGCGTTGTTTAAGATACAATTTGTATCGTGGTGAAATTTTACTGAGAGAGAGAGAGAGAGAGAGAGAGAGAGAGAGAGAGAGAGAGAGAGAGAGAGAGAGAGAGAGAGAGAGAGAGTACCAAAATTTCAAAATGTCAGCATGAGGACGTTGTTCAAGATTCAATGTTTTTCGTAAAGAAATTATGCTTAAAGTTTATGCAAATGCTCTATTATGAAGGACATGAAAACAAAATAGGTAATACAATAATTTAGACGGAAAAAAATTAATGAAAGGTGCAACAAAACCTTCAAATAAGCCACAGGAGCCTAATCTTCTTTCCCACCACTATTATAGGTAGTAGGTGGGCCTAAACTACTATAGTTATTAGGTTGGACTGGGCACCAGCCACCCATTGAGATACTGCAGCCAGAGAGTTATGGTCCTTTGACTGGCTAGACATTACTATATTGGATCCTTCTCTCTGGTTATGGTTAATTTTCCCTTTGCCTACACACGCACATACACACACACACACATACACACACACACACAACGAATAGTCTGGCCTATTCTTTACATATTCTTCTCTGTCCTCATACACCTGACTACATAGATTACCAAACAATTCTTCTCCACCCATAGGCATACTGCACTGTAATTTTCAGTGCCCACTTTCATCTTGGTAAGGGTAGAAGAGACTCTTTAGATATGGTAAGCAACTCTTCAAGGAGAAGGACACTCCTAAATCAAACCATTGTTCTCTAGTCTTGGGTAATGCTATAGCCTCTGTATCTTGGTTTTCCACTGTCTTGCGTTAGAGTTCTCTTGCTAGAGGGTAAACTCGAGCACACTATTCTATCTTGTTTCTCTTTCTCTTGTTTGTTATATATCATATAGTTTATAAAGGAGATATTTATTTTGATGTTAGTGATCTTAAAATATTTTCTTTTTCTGGTTTCCTTTCCTCACTGGGCTATTTTCCCTGTTGGAGCCCCTGGGCTTATATAATTCTGCTTTTCCAACAAGAGTTGTAGCTTAGCAAGTAATAATAATAATAATAATAATAATAATAATAATAATAATAATAATAATAATAATAATAACCCTACACTTTTAATTTTGGGGGTTATTCACTCAAATTTAGGAGCAATAATCCCAATCCTTAGAGTTATTGCACTCAGGTTGTGTTACTATGACAACCCAGTATTTTTCTCGTTCACTCCAGTTCCAATGGTAATTATAAATCGTAGCATAAGCTCTATCATTTCGATCAATTGATGAAAATGGATTAAATGATTAAAATCAAGTCACGCGCAATCAATCCTCGCTAACCAGATCACAAGAGCTTTGAAGCTTAAATCGTAATCAGCAAGCAGATTACTGAGTTTTTCATTTTCTAATTGATCTGTAATCAAATTACTTTAAGCCTGAAATACAGCAAAACTGTTTTCTAACCTCATTTAGAGTTGGCGTCGTGTGTTTGAATTCCAATACTATTATGTTTCTCTTGTTTTAGCCTTATTTGTAATCCGGCGTTCAGATAAGGATGTCAACCCTTATACAGACAAGATAATATAATCCTTCTGTACATAATGTCAAACATGAGTCTCTTCTATCGTTAATCCATTTAAGGTTGTGGGGGCCTATTGGACACGTCCCTGCCAGGTAATCGCCAGCTGTGACCAAGTTGTGGAATAATCAGTAGAACTTCAAAAGTTCAAAATCGCAGCAAATGTTTTTATGTTGGACATGCTTACATAAGTCCTTTTATGGTTTATATATCAAATATCAGTTTTAATGTTGTTAATATTTGAAACTATTTTATTTTAAAATTTTCAATAGTTCTTATATCGTTTATTTATTTCCTTACTTCCTTTCCTCACTGGACTTTTGTTCCCTGTTGGAGCCCTTGGGCTTATAGCATCTTGCTTTTCCAACTAAGGTTGTAGTTTAGCAAATAATAAAAATAATAATGATAATAATAATAATAATGATAATAATAATCTGGGGTTCGAGTCCTGCTCATACTGGTCAGTATTTTCGTCTGCAATCTCACCATCCTTGTGAACTAAGGATGGGGGCTATAGGGGAGCCTGTGGGTCTACCTGCCGAGAGAGGGTTGTGACTCAAAGGCAGGATGAAAGAAACCGAGTAAACTTTATTACAGAACACTCGTTTATATATTCATAAACCCCAGGCAAAAAGGGCATACAAAACATAACAGGCAATTCCATGTTCAACTGAAAAGCTCACCGGTCAACAGTTAACGGTGAGAAGAACAGACATGTTATTTCAGGTTCTTATCAGTGCGAGGGGAGAGCAAAGATAAAAGCATAATACATACAAAAAATTAAATGTCGTTACTATGTACGATCGTGTGACACACGGTTGGTACATGGCTCCCCCTCTAAAAATGACATACTGTACATGTTGTATAAGGCGCCCTGATCTAGAGAGGCGAATTGTAGGCGGGTCATGGCGATTTTCACGGCGGACCAGGCGTCATACTGTCGAGTGAAGGCGTGCACCAGAGGCATGTGGTCTGTGCGAATGACGAAGGGTGTACCTTCTAAGAAATGGCGAAAGTGACGGACAGCCAAGTGCACCGCCAGCAATTCGCGATCGAAGGTAGAATAACCAGACTCTGGCTTGGACAGTTTTCTGCTGGTGAGGTGAGCCATTGACCACCTGCTCGAGTACTGCACCAATAGCGACGTCGCTGGCATCGGTGGAGAGAAGGAGAGGGGCGTGTGGGATAGGAAAAGTGAGAGCTGCAGCGGTTGATAGGGCCTTCTTTGCATTGTAGAAGGGTGGTGGCAATGGCTGGCAGAAAATGGTGATAATAGTTGATCATGGCCAAGAGTTCCTGCAGAGCTTTGACGGTCGATGGGGTGGGGAAGTTCTGAACAGCTGATACCTTCTCAGGGAGGGGATGGACTCCTTCAGGAGTGATGCGGTGCCCTAAAAACAACCCTTCGTTGACGCCAAAGGTACACTTGTCGTAGCGGACTACAAGGCCGTTTTGTTGCAGGAGGACGAGCACGATGCGCAGGTGACGGAGGTGTTCCTCTTTTGAGGAAGAGAACACAAGTATGTCGTCCACATAACATACTCAGAATGGGAGGTCCCCTAAGATGCCATCCATGAGACGATGAAAAGTGGCCCCAGCATTACGAAGGCCAAAACAGGAGTAATTGAAGGTGTATGTACGAAATGAAGTGGTGATGGCAGTC
>NC_090725.1:315376026-315398526 GCF_036898095.1 Palaemon carinicauda | reverse complement strand
CCCTGGTCGGCAAGCTTATATAAACAGTGACTAACCCATTCGGCCACGAAGGAAGATAAAAGTCAATGACAATTCTACTATACTTATACCTGTCGAATTCAGGTATTTTGTATTAGAATTGAAATCAACCCATCTTCACCATCGTAGCTAATTGGTAGTTTGTTACTTGGCATTCAATTTATGATAAATTTTGCACATTTTTACGTGTTTTTTTCATATTCAAATAAGCCATATATATTTTGATATATTAATGTCTGGATTCTCTTAACGACCTCGGGATCAGAGCCCCAGGCGAAATCTCACAAAGACAAGAGCTTGGCTCCGGCCGGGAATCGAACCCTGGTCGGCAAGCTTATATAGACAGTGACTAACCCATTCGGCCACGAAGGAAGATAAAAGTCAATGACAATTCTACTATACTTATACCTGTCGAATTCAGGTATTTTGTACTTAGAATTGAAATCAACCCATCTTCACCATCGTAGCTAATTGGTAGTTTGTTACTTGGCATTCAATTTATGATAAATTTTGCACATTTTTACGTGTTTTTCATATTCAAATAAGCCATATATATTTTGATATATTAATGTCTGGATTCTCTTAACGACCTCGGGATCAGAGCCCCAGGCGAAATCTCACAAAGACAAGAGCTTGGCTCCGGCCGGGAATCGAACCCTGGTCGGCAAGCTTATATAGACAGTGACTAACCCATTCGGCCACGAAGGAAGATAAAAGTCAATGACAATTCTACTATACTTATACCTGTCGAATTCAGGTATTTTGTACTTAGAATTGAAATCAACCCATCTTCACCATCGTAGCTAATTGGTAGTTTGTTACTTGGCATTCAATTTATGATAAATTTTGCACATTTTTACGTGTTTTTCATATTCAAATAAGCCATATATATTTTGATATATTAATGTCTGGATTCTCTTAACGACCTCGGGATCAGAGCCCCAGGCGAAATCTCACAAAGACAAGAGCTTGGCTCCGGCCGGGAATCGAACCCTGGTCGGCAAGCTTATATAGACAGTGACTAACCCATTCGGCCACGAAGGAAGATAAAAGTCAATGACAATTCTACTATACTTATACCTGTCGAATTCAGGTATTTTGTACTTAGAATTGAAATCAACCCATCTTCACCATCGTAGCTAATTGGTAGTTTGTTACTTGGCATTCAATTTATGATAAATTTTGCACATTTTTACGTGTTTTTCATATTCAAATAAGCCATATATATTTTGATATATTAATGTCTGGATTCTCTTAACGACCTCGGGATCAGAGCCCCAGGCGAAATCTCACAAAGACAAGAGCTTGGCTCCGGCCGGGAATCGAACCCTGGTCGGCAAGCTTATATAGACAGTGACTAACCCATTCGGCCACGAAGGAAGATAAAAGTCAATGACAATTCTACTATACTTATACCTGTCGAATTCAGGTATTTAGTACTTAGAATTGAAATCAACCCATCTTCACCATCGTAGCTAATTGGTAGTTTGTTACTTGGCATTCAATTTATGATAAATTTTGCACATTTTTACGTGTTTTTCATATTCAAATAAGCCATATATATTTTGATATATTAATGTCTGGATTCTCTTAACGACCTCGGGATCAGAGCCCCAGGCGAAATCTCACAAAGACAAGAGCTTGGCTCCGGCCGGGAATCGAACCCTGGTCGGCAAGCTTATATAGACAGTGACTAACCCATTCGGCCACGAAGGAAGATAAAAGTCAATGACAATTCTACTATACTTATACCAGTCGAATTCAGGTATTTTGTACTTAGAATTGAAATCAACCCATCTTCACCATCGTAGCTAATTGGTAGTTTGTTACTTGGCATTCAATTTATGATAAATTTTGCACATTTTTACGTGTTTCTCATATTCAAATAAGCCATATATATTTTGATATATTAATGTCTGGATTCTCTTAACGACCTCGGGATCAGAGCCCCAGGCGAAATCTCACAAAGACAAGAGCTTGGCTCCGGCCGGGAATCGAACCCTGGTCGGCAAGCTTATATAGACAGTGACTAACCCATTCGGCCACGAAGGAAGATAAAAGTCAATGACAATTCTACTATACTTATACCTGTCGAATTCAGGTATTTTGTACTTAGAATTGAAATCAACCCATCTTCACCATCGTAGCTAATTGGTAGTTTGTTACTTGGCATTCAATTTATGATAAATTTTGCACATTTTTACGTGTTTTTCATATTCAAATAAGCCATATATATTTTGATATATTAATGTCTGGATTCTCTTAACGACCTCGGGATCAGAGCCCCAGGCGAAATCTCACAAAGACAAGAGCTTGGCTCCGGCCGGGAATCGAACCCTGGTCGGCAAGCTTATATAGACAGTGACTAACCCATTCGGCCACGAAGGAAGATAAAAGTCAATGACAATTCTACTAGGCTATACTTATACCTGTCGAATTCAGGTATTTTGTACTTAGAATTGAAATCAACCCATCTTCACCATCGTAGCTAATTGGTAGTTTGTTACTTGGCATTCAATTTATGATAAATTTTGCACATTTTTACGTGTTTTTCATATTCAAATAAGCCATATATATTTTGATATATTAATGTCTGGATTCTCTTAACGACCTCGGGATCAGAGCCCCAGGCGAAATCTCACAAAGACAAGAGCTTGGCTTCGGCCGGGAATCGAACCCTGGTCGGCAAGCTTATATAGACAGTGACTAACCCATTCGGCCACGAAGGAAGATAAAAGTCAATGACAATTCTACTATACTTATACCTGTCGAATTCAGGTATTTTGTACTTAGAATTGAAATCAACCCATCTTCACCATCGTAGCTAATTGGTAGTTTGTTACTTGGCATTCAATTTATGATAAATTTTGCACATTTTTATGTGTTTTTCATATTCAAATAAGCCATATATATTTTGATATATTAATGTCTGGATTCTCTTAACGACCTCGGGATCAGAGCCCCAGGCGAAATCTCACAAAGACAAGAGCTTGGCTCCGGCCGGGAATCGAACCCTGGTCGGCAAGCTTATATAGACAGTGACTAACCCATTCGGCCACGAAGGAAGATAAAAGTCAATGACAATTCTACTATACTTATACCTGTCGAATTCAGGTATTTTGTACTTAGAATTGAAATCAACCCATCTTCACCATCGTAGCTAATTGGTAGTTTGTTACTTGGCATTCAATTTATGATCAATTTTGCACATTTTTACGTGTTTTTCATATTCAAATAAGCCATATATATTTTGATATATTAATGTCTGGATTCTCTTAACGACCTCGGGATCAGAGCCCCAGGCGAAATCTCACAAAGACAAGAGCTTGGCTCCGGCCGGGAATCGAACCCTGGTCGGCAAGCTTATATAGACAGTGACTAACCCATTCGGCCACGAAGGAAGATAAAAGTCAATGACAATTCTACTATACTTATACCTGTCGAATTCAGGTATTTAGTACTTAGAATTGAAATCAACCCATCTTCACCATCGTAGCTAATTGGTAGTTTGTTACTTGGCATTCAATTTATGATAAATTTTGCACATTTTTACGTGTTTTTCATATTCAAATAAGCCATATATATTTTGATATATTAATGTCTGGATTCTCTTAACGACCTCGGGATCAGAGCCCCAGGCGAAATCTCACAAAGACAAGAGCTTGGCTCCGGCCGGGAATCGAACCCTGGTCGGCAAGCTTATATAGACAGTGACTAACCCATTCGGCCACGAAGGAAGATAAAAGTCAATGACAATTCTACTATACTTATACCAGTCGAATTCAGGTATTTTGTACTTAGAATTGAAATCAACCCATCTTCACCATCGTAGCTAATTGGTAGTTTGTTACTTGGCATTCAATTTATGATAAATTTTGCACATTTTTACGTGTTTCTCATATTCAAATAAGCCATATATATTTTGATATATTAATGTCTGGATTCTCTTAACGACCTCGGGATCAGAGCCCCAGGCGAAATCTCACAAAGACAAGAGCTTGGCTCCGGCCGGGAATCGAACCCTGGTCGGCAAGCTTATATAGACAGTGACTAACCCATTCGGCCACGAAGGAAGATAAAAGTCAATGACAATTCTACTATACTTATACCTGTCGAATTCAGGTATTTTGTACTTAGAATTGAAATCAACCCATCTTCACCATCGTAGCTAATTGGTAGTTTGTTACTTGGCATTCAATTTATGATAAATTTTGCACATTTTTACGTGTTTTTCATATTCAAATAAGCCATATATATTTTGATATATTAATGTCTGGATTCTCTTAACGACCTCGGGATCAGAGCCCCAGGCGAAATCTCACAAAGACAAGAGCTTGGCTCCGGCCGGGAATCGAACCCTGGTCGGCAAGCTTATATAGACAGTGACTAACCCATTCGGCCACGAAGGAAGATAAAAGTCAATGACAATTCTACTAGGCTATACTTATACCTGTCGAATTCAGGTATTTTGTACTTAGAATTGAAATCAACCCATCTTCACCATCGTAGCTAATTGGTAGTTTGTTACTTGGCATTCAATTTATGATAAATTTTGCACATTTTTACGTGTTTTTCATATTCAAATAAGCCATATATATTTTGATATATTAATGTCTGGATTCTCTTAACGACCTCGGGATCAGAGCCCCAGGCGAAATCTCACAAAGACAAGAGCTTGGCTTCGGCCGGGAATCGAACCCTGGTCGGCAAGCTTATATAGACAGTGACTAACCCATTCGGCCACGAAGGAAGATAAAAGTCAATGACAATTCTACTATACTTATACCTGTCGAATTCAGGTATTTTGTACTTAGAATTGAAATCAACCCATCTTCACCATCGTAGCTAATTGGTAGTTTGTTACTTGGCATTCAATTTATGATAAATTTTGCACATTTTTACGTGTTTTTCATATTCAAATAAGCCATATATATTTTGATATATTAATGTCTGGATTCTCTTAACGACCTCGGGATCAGAGCCCCAGGCGAAATCTCACAAAGACAAGAGCTTGGCTCCGGCCGGGAATCGAACCCTGGTCGGCAAGCTTATATAGACAGTGACTAACCCATTCGGCCACGAAGGAAGATAAAAGTCAATGACAATTCTACTATACTTATACCTGTCGAATTCAGGTATTTTGTACTTAGAATTGAAATCAACCCATCTTCACCATCGTAGCTAATTGGTAGTTTGTTACTTGGCATTCAATTTATGATCAATTTTGCACATTTTTACGTGTTTTTCATATTCAAATAAGCCATATATATTTTGATATATTAATGTCTGGATTCTCTTAACGACCTCGGGATCAGAGCCCCAGGCGAAATCTCACAAAGACAAGAGCTTGGCTCCGGCCGGGAATCGAACCCTGGTCGGCAAGCTTATATAGACAGTGACTAACCCATTCGGCCACGAAGGAAGATAAAAGTCAATGACAATTCTACTATACTTATACCTGTCGAATTCAGGTATTTTGTACTTAGAATTGAAATCAACCCATCTTCACCATCGTAGCTAATTGGTAGTTTGTTACTTGGCATTCAATTTATGATAAATTTTGCACATTTTTACGTGTTTTTCATATTCCAATAAGCCATATATATTTTGATATATTAATGTCTGGATTCTCTTAACGACCTCGGGATCAGAGCCCCAGGCGAAATCTCACAAAGACAAGAGCTTGGCTCCGGCCGGGAATCGAACCCTGGTCGGCAAGCTTATATAAACAGTGACTAACCCATTCGGCCACGAAGGAAGATAAAAGTCAATGACAATTCTACTATACTTATACCTGTCGAATTCAGGTATTTTGTATTAGAATTGAAATCAACCCATCTTCACCATCGTAGCTAATTGGTAGTTTGTTACTTGGCATTCAATTTATGATAAATTTTGCACATTTTTACGTGTTTTTTTCATATTCAAATAAGCCATATATATTTTGATATATTAATGTCTGGATTCTCTTAACGACCTCGGGATCAGAGCCCCAGGCGAAATCTCACAAAGACAAGAGCTTGGCTCCGGCCGGGAATCGAACCCTGGTCGGCAAGCTTATATAGACAGTGACTAACCCATTCGGCCACGAAGGAAGATAAAAGTCAATGACAATTCTACTATACTTATACCTGTCGAATTCAGGTATTTTGTACTTAGAATTGAAATCAACCCATCTTCACCATCGTAGCTAATTGGTAGTTTGTTACTTGGCATTCAATTTATGATAAATTTTGCACATTTTTACGTGTTTTTCATATTCAAATAAGCCATATATATTTTGATATATTAATGTCTGGATTCTCTTAACGACCTCGGGATCAGAGCCCCAGGCGAAATCTCACAAAGACAAGAGCTTGGCTCCGGCCGGGAATCGAACCCTGGTCGGCAAGCTTATATAGACAGTGACTAACCCATTCGGCCACGAAGGAAGATAAAAGTCAATGACAATTCTACTATACTTATACCTGTCGAATTCAGGTATTTTGTACTTAGAATTGAAATCAACCCATCTTCACCATCGTAGCTAATTGGTAGTTTGTTACTTGGCATTCAATTTATGATAAATTTTGCACATTTTTACGTGTTTTTCATATTCAAATAAGCCATATATATTTTGATATATTAATGTCTGGATTCTCTTAACGACCTCGGGATCAGAGCCCCAGGCGAAATCTCACAAAGACAAGAGCTTGGCTCCGGCCGGGAATCGAACCCTGGTCGGCAAGCTTATATAGACAGTGACTAACCCATTCGGCCACGAAGGAAGATAAAAGTCAATGACAATTCTACTATACTTATACCTGTCGGATTCAGGTATTTTGTACTTAGAATTGAAATCAACCCATCTTCACCATCGTAGCTAATTGGTAGTTTGTTACTTGGCATTCAATTTATGATAAATTTTGCACATTTTTACGTGTTTTTCATATTCAAATAAGCCATATATATTTTGATATATTAATGTCTGGATTCTCTTAACGACCTCGGGATCAGAGCCCCAGGCGAAATCTCACAAAGACAAGAGCTTGGCTCCGGCCGGGAATCGAACCCTGGTCGGCAAGCTTATATAGACAGTGACTAACCCATTCGGCCACGAAGGAAGATAAAAGTCAATGACAATTCTACTATACTTATACCTGTCGAATTCAGCTATTTAGTACTTAGAATTGAAATCAACCCATCTTCACCATCGTAGCTAATTGGTATTTTGTTACTTGGCATTCAATTTATGATAAATTTTGCACATTTTTACGTGTTTTTCATATTCAAATAAGCCATATATATTTTGATATATTAATGTCTGGATTCTCTTAACGACCTCGGGATCAGAGCCCCAGGCGAAATCTCACAAAGACAAGAGCTTGGCTCCGGCCGGGAATCGAACCCTGGTCGGCAAGCTTATATAGACAGTGACTAACCCATTCGGCCACGAAGGAAGATAAAAGTCAATGACAATTCTACTAGGCTATACTTATACCTGTCGAATTCAGGTATTTTGTACTTAGAATTGAAATCAACCCATCTTCACCATCGTAGCTAATTGGTAGTTTGTTACTTGGCATTCAATTTATGATAAATTTTGCACATTTTTACGTGTTTTTCATATTCAAATAAGCCATATATATTTTGATATATTAATGTCTGGATTCTCTTAACGACCTCGGGATCAGAGCCCCAGGCGAAATCTCACAAAGACAAGAGCTTGGCTTCGGCCGGGAATCGAACCCTGGTCGGCAAGCTTATATAGACAGTGACTAACCCATTCGGCCACGAAGGAAGATAAAAGTCAATGACAATTCTACTATACTTATACCTGTCGAATTCAGGTATTTTGTACTTAGAATTGAAATCAACCCATCTTCACCATCGTAGCTAATTGGTAGTTTGTTACTTGGCATTCAATTTATGATAAATTTTGCACATTTTTACGTGTTTTTCATATTCAAATAAGCCATATATATTTTGATATATTAATGTCTGGATTCTCTTAACGACCTCGGGATCAGAGCCCCAGGCGAAATCTCACAAAGACAAGAGCTTGGCTCCGGCCGGGAATCGAACCCTGGTCGGCAAGCTTATATAGACAGTGACTAACCCATTCGGCCACGAAGGAAGATAAAAGTCAATGACAATTCTACTATACTTATACCTGTCGAATTCAGGTATTTTGTACTTAGAATTGAAATCAACCCATCTTCACCATCGTAGCTAATTGGTAGTTTGTTACTTGGCATTCAATTTATGATCAATTTTGCACATTTTTACGTGTTTTTCATATTCAAATAAGCCATATATATTTTGATATATTAATGTCTGGATTCTCTTAACGACCTCGGGATCAGAGCCCCAGGCGAAATCTCACAAAGACAAGAGCTTGGCTCCGGCCGGGAATCGAACCCTGGTCGGCAAGCTTATATAGACAGTGACTAACCCATTCGGCCACGAAGGAAGATAAAAGTCAATGACAATTCTACTATACTTATACCTGTCGAATTCAGGTATTTTGTACTTAGAATTGAAATCAACCCATCTTCACCATCGTAGCTAATTGGTAGTTTGTTACTTGGCATTCAATTTATGATAAATTTTGCACATTTTTACGTGTTTTTCATATTCCAATAAGCCATATATATTTTGATATATTAATGTCTGGATTCTCTTAACGACCTCGGGATCAGAGCCCCAGGCGAAATCTCACAAAGACAAGAGCTTGGCTCCGGCCGGGAATCGAACCCTGGTCGGCAAGCTTATATAAACAGTGACTAACCCATTCGGCCACGAAGGAAGATAAAAGTCAATGACAATTCTACTATACTTATACCTGTCGAATTCAGGTATTTTGTACTTAGAATTGAAATCAACCCATCTTCACCATCGTAGCTAATTGGTAGTTTGTTACTTGGCATTCAATTTATGATAAATTTTGCACATTTTTACGTGTTTTTTTCATATTCAAATAAGCCATATATATTTTGATATATTAATGTCTGGATTCTCTTAACGACCTCGGGATCAGAGCCCCAGGCGAAATCTCACAAAGACAAGAGCTTGGCTCCGGCCGGGAATCGAACCCTGGTCGGCAAGCTTATATAGACAGTGACTAACCCATTCGGCCACGAAGGAAGATAAAAGTCAATGACAATTCTACTATACTTATACCTGTCGAATTCAGGTATTTTGTACTTAGAATTGAAATCAACCCATCTTCACCATCGTAGCTAATTGGTAGTTTGTTACTTGGCATTCAATTTATGATAAATTTTGCACATTTTTACGTGTTTTTCATATTCAAATAAGCCATATATATTTTGATATATTAATGTCTGGATTCTCTTAACGACCTCGGGATCAGAGCCCCAGGCGAAATCTCACAAAGACAAGAGCTTGGGTCCGGCCGGGAATCGAACCCTGGTCGGCAAGCTTATATAGACAGTGACTAACCCATTCGGCCACGAAGGAAGATAAAAGTCAATGACAATTCTACTATACTTATACCTGTCGAATTCAGGTATTTTGTACTTAGAATTGAAATCAACCCATCTTCACCATCGTAGCTAATTGGTAGTTTGTTACTTGGCATTCAATTTATGATAAATTTTGCACATTTTTACGTGTTTTTCATATTCAAATAAGCCATATATATTTTGATATATTAATGTCTGGATTCTCTTAACGACCTCGGGATCAGAGCCCCAGGCGAAATCTCACAAAGACAAGAGCTTGGCTCCGGCCGGGAATCGAACCCTGGTCGGCAAGCTTATATAGACAGTGACTAACCCATTCGGCCACGAAGGAAGATAAAAGTCAATGACAATTCTACTATACTTATACCTGTCGAATTCAGGTATTTTGTACTTAGAATTGAAATCAACCCATCTTCACCATCGTAGCTAATTGGTAGTTTGTTACTTGGCATTCAATTTATGATAAATTTTGCACATTTTTACGTGTTTTTCATATTCAAATAAGCCATATATATTTTGATATATTAATGTCTGGATTCTCTTAACGACCTCGGGATCAGAGCCCCAGGCGAAATCTCACAAAGACAAGAGCTTGGCTCCGGCCGGGAATCGAACCCTGGTCGGCAAGCTTATATAGACAGTGACTAACCCATTCGGCCACGAAGGAAGATAAAAGTCAATGACAATTCTACTATACTTATACCTGTCGAATTCAGGTATTTAGTACTTAGAATTGAAATCAACCCATCTTCACCATCGTAGCTAATTGGTAGTTTGTTACTTGGCATTCAATTTATGATAAATTTTGCACATTTTTACGTGTTTTTCATATTCAAATAAGCCATATATATTTTGATATATTAATGTCTGGATTCTCTTAACGACCTCGGGATCAGAGCCCCAGGCGAAATCTCACAAAGACAAGAGCTTGGCTCCGGCCGGGAATCGAACCCTGGTCGGCAAGCTTATATAGACAGTGACTAACCCATTCGGCCACGAAGGAAGATAAAAGTCAATGACAATTCTACTATACTTATACCTGTCGAATTCAGGTATTTTGTACTTAGAATTGAAATCAACCCATCTTCACCATCGTAGCTAATTGGTAGTTTGTTACTTGGCATTCAATTTATGATAAATTTTGCACATTTTTACGTGTTTTTCATATTCAAATAAGCCATATATATTTTGATATATTAATGTCTGGATTCTCTTAACGACCTCGGGATCAGAGCCCCAGGCGAAATCTCACAAAGACAAGAGCTTGGCTCCGGCCGGGAATCGAACCCTGGTCGGCAAGCTTATATAGACAGTGACTAACCCATTCGGCCACGAAGGAAGATAAAAGTCAATGACAATTCTACTATACTTATACATGTCGAATTCAGGTATTTTGTACTTAGAATTGAAATCAACCCATCTTCACCATCGTAGCTAATTGGTAGTTTGTTACTTGGCATTCAATTTATGATAAATTTTGCACATTTTTACGTGTTTTTCATATTCAAATAAGCCATATATATTTTGATATATTAATGTCTGGATTCTCTTAACGACCTCGGGATCAGAGCCCCAGGCGAAATCTCACAAAGACAAGAGCTTGGCTCCGGCCGGGAATCGAACCCTGGTCGGCAAGCTTATATAGACAGTGACTAACCCATTCGGCCACGAAGGAAGATAAAAGTCAATGACAATTCTACTAGGCTATACATATACCTGTCGAATTCAGGTATTTTGTACTTAGAATTGAAATCAACCCATCTTCACCATCGTAGCTAATTGGTAGTTTGTTACTTGGCATTCAATTTATGATAAATTTTGCACATTTTTACGTGTTTTTCATATTCAAATAAGCCATATATATTTTGATATATTAATGTCTGGATTCTCTTAACGACCTCGGGATCAGAGCCCCAGGCGAAATCTCACAAAGACAAGAGCTTGGCTTCGGCCGGGAATCGAACCCTGGTCGGCAAGCTTATATAGACAGTGACTAACCCATTCGGCCACGAAGGAAGATAAAAGTCAATGACAATTCTACTATACTTATACCTGTCGAATTCAGGTATTTTGTACTTAGAATTGAAATCAACCCATCTTCACCATCGTAGCTAATTGGTAGTTTGTTACTTGGCATTCAATTTATGATAAATTTTGCACATTTTTACGTGTTTTTCATATTCAAATAAGCCATATATATTTTGATATATTAATGTCTGGATTCTCTTAACGACCTCGGGATCAGAGCCCCAGGCGAAATCTCACAAAGACAAGAGCTTGGCTCCGGCCGGGAATCGAACCCTGGTCGGCAAGCTTATATAGACAGTGACTAACCCATTCGGCCACGAAGGAAGATAAAAGTCAATGACAATTCTACTATACTTATACCTGTCGAATTCAGGTATTTTGTACTTAGAATTGAAATCAACCCATCTTCACCATCGTAGCTAATTGGTAGTTTGTTACTTGGCATTCAATTTATGATCAATTTTGCACATTTTTACGTGTTTTTCATATTCAAATAAGCCATATATATTTTGATATATTAATGTCTGGATTCTCTTAACGACCTCGGGATCAGAGCCCCAGGCGAAATCTCACAAAGACAAGAGCTTGGCTCCGGCCGGGAATCGAACCCTGGTCGGCAAGCTTATATAGACAGTGACTAACCCATTCGGCCACGAAGGAAGATAAAAGTCAATGACAATTCTACTATACTTATACCTGTCAAATTCAGGTCGTTAAGAGAATCCAGACATTAATATATCAAAATATATATGGCTTATTTGAATATGAAAAACACGTAAAAATGTGCAAAATTTATCATAAATTGAATGCCAAGTAACAAACTACCAATTAGCTACGATGGTGAAGATGGGTTGATTTCAATTCTAAGAACAAAATACCTGAATTCGACAGGTATAAGTATAGTAGAATTGTCATTGACTTTTATCTTCCTTCGTGGCCGAATGGGTTAGTCACTGTCTATATAAGCTTGCCGACCAGGGTTCGATTCCCGGCCGGAGCCAAGCTCTTGTCTTTGTGAGATTTCGCCTGGGGCTCTGATCCCGATGTCGTTAAGAGAATCCAGACATTAATATATCAAAATATATATGGCTTATTTGAATATGAAAAACGCGTAAAAATGTGCAAAATTTATCATAAATTGAATGCCAAGTAACAAACTACCAATTAGCTACGATGGTGAAGATGGGTTGATTTCAATTCTAAGTACAAAATACCTGAATTCGACAGGTATAAGTATAGTAGAATTGTCATTGACTTTTATCTTCCTTCGTGGCCGAATGGGTTAGTCACTGTCTATATAAGCTTGCCGACCAGGGTTCGATACCCGGCCGGAGCCAAGCTCTTGTCTTTGTGAGATTTCGCCTGGGGCTCTGATCCCGAGGTCGTTAAGAGAATCCAGACATTAATATATCAAAATATATATGGCTTATTTGAATATGAAAAACACGTAAAAATGTGTAAAATTTATCATAAATTGAATGCCAAGTAACAAACTACCAATTAGCTACGATGGTGAAGATGGGTTGATTTCAATTCTAAGTACAAAATACCTGAATTCGACAGGTATAAGTATAGTAGAATTGTCATTGACTTTTATCTTCCTTCGTGGCCGAATGGGTTAGTCACTGTCTATATAAGCTTGCCGACCAGGGTTCGATTCCCGGCCGGAGCCAAGCTCTTGTCTTTGTGAGATTTCGCCTGGGGCTCTGATCCCGAGGTCGTTAAGAGAATCCAGACATTAATATATCAAAATATATATGGCTTATTTGAATATGAAAAACACTTAAAAATGTGCAAAATTTATCATAAATTGAATGCCAAGTAACAAACTACCAATTAGCTACGATGGTGAAGATGGGTTGATTTCAATTCTAAGTACAAAATACCTGAATTCGACAGGTATAAGTATAGTAGAATTGTCATTGACTTTTATCTTCCTTCGTGGCCGAATGGGTTAGTCACTGTCTATATAAGCTTGCCGACCAGGGTTCGATTCCCGGCCAGAGCCAAGCTCTTGTCTTTGTGAGATTTCGCGTGGGGCTTTGATCCCGAGGTCGTTAAGAGAATCCAGACATTAATATATCAAAATATATATGGCTTATTTGAATATGAGAAACACGTAAAAATGTGCAAAATTTATCATAAATTGAATGCCAAGTAACAAACTACCAATTAGCTACGATGGTGAAGATGGGTTGATTTCAATTCTAAGTACAAAATACCTGAATTCGACAGGTATAAGTATAGTAGAATTGTCATTGACTTTTATCTTCCTTCGTGGCCGAATGGGTTAGTCACTGTCTATATAAGCTTGCCGACCAGGGTTCGATTCCCGGCCGGAGCCAAGCTCTTGTCTTTGTGAGATTTCGCCTGGGGCTCTGATCCCGAGGTCGTTAAGAGAATCCAGACATTAATATATCAAAATATATATGGCTTATTTGAATATGAAAAACACGTAAAAATGTGCAAAATTTATCATAAATTGAATGCCAAGTAACAAACTACCAATTAGCTACGATGGTGAAGATGGGTTGATTTCAATTCTAAGTACAAAATACCTGAATTCGACAGGTATAAGTATAGTAGAATTGTCATTGACTTTTATCTTCCTTCGTGGCCGAATGGGTTAGTCACTGTCTATATAAGCTTGCCGACCAGGGTTCGATTCCCGGCCGGAGCCAAGCTCTTGTCTTTGTGAGATTTCGCCTGGGGCTCTGATCCCGAGGTCGTTAAGAGAATCCAGACATTAATATATCAAAATATATATGGCTTATTTGAATATGAAAAACACGTAAAAATGTGCAAAATTTATCATAAATTGAATGCCAAGTAACAAACTACCAATTAGCTACGATGGTGAAGATGGGTTGATTTCAATTCTAAGTACAAAATACCTGAATTCGACAGGTATAAGTATAGCCTAGTAGAATTGTCATTGACTTTTATCTTCCTTCGTGGCCGAATGGGTTAGTCACTGTCTATATAAGCTTGCCGACCAGGGTTCGATTCCCGGCCGGAGCCAAGCTCTTGTCTTTGTGAGATTTCGCCTGGGGCTCTGATCCCGAGGTCGTTAAGAGAATCCAGACATTAATATATCAAAATATATATGGCTTATTTGAATATGAAAAACACGTAAAAATGTGCAAAATTTATCATAAATTGAATGCCAAGTAACAAACTACCAATTAGCTACGATGGTGAAGATGGGTTGATTTCAATTCTAAGTACAAAATACCTGAATTCGACAGGTATAAGTATAGTAGAATTGTCATTGACTTTTATCTTCCTTCGTGGCCGAATGGGTTAGTCACTGTCTATATAAGCTTGCCGACCAGGGTTCGATTCCCGGCCGGAGCCAAGCTCTTGTCTTTGTGAGATTTCGCCTGGGGCTCTGATCCCGAGGTCGTTAAGAGAATCCAGACATTAATATATCAAAATATATATGGCTTATTTGAATATGAAAAACACGTAAAAATGTGCAAAATTTATCATAAATTGAATGCCAAGTAACAAACTACCAATTAGCTACGATGGTGAAGATGGGTTGATTTCAATTCTAAGTACAAAATACCTGAATTCGACAGGTATAAGTATAGTAGAATTGTCATTGACTTTTATCTTCCTTCGTGGCCGAATGGGTTAGTCACTGTCTATATAAGCTTGCCGACCAGGGTTCGATTCCCGGCCGGAGCCAAGCTCTTGTCTTTGTGAGATTTCGCCTGGGGCTCTGATCCCGAGGTCGTTAAGAGAATCCAGACATTAATATATCAAAATATATATGGCTTATTTGAATATGAAAAACACGTAAAAATGTGCAAAATTTATCATAAATTGAATGCCAAGTAACAAACTACCAATTAGCTACGATGGTGAAGATGGGTTGATTTCAATTCTAAGTACAAAATACCTGAATTCGACAGGTATAAGTATAGTAGAATTGTCATTGACTTTTATCTTCCTTCGTGGCCGAATGGGTTAGTCACTGTCTATATAAGCTTGCCGACCAGGGTTCGATTCCCGGCCGGAGCCAAGCTCTTGTCTTTGTGAGATTTCGCCTGGGGCTCTGATCCCGAGGTCGTTAAGAGAATCCAGACATTAATATATCAAAATATATATGGCTTATTTGAATATGAAAAACACGTAAAAATGTGCAAAATTTATCATAAATTGAATGCCAAGTAACAAACTACCAATTAGCTACGATGGTGAAGATGGGTTGATTTCAATTCTAAGTACAAAATACCTGAATTCGACAGGTATAAGTATAGTAGAATTGTCATTGACTTTTATCTTCCTTCGTGGCCGAATGGGTTAGTCACTGTCTATATAAGCTTGCCGACCAGGGTTCGATTCCCGGCCGGAGCCAAGCTCTTGTCTTTGTGAGATTTCGCCTGGGGCTCTGATCCCGAGGTCGTTAAGAGAATCCAGACATTAATATATCAAAATATATATGGCTTATTTGAATATGAAAAACACGTAAAAATGTGCAAAATTTATCATAAATTGAATGCCAAGTAACAAACTACCAATTAGCTACGATGGTGAAGATGGGTTGATTTCAATTCTAAGTACAAAATACCTGAATTCGACAGGTATAAGTATAGTAGAATTGTCATTGACTTTTATCTTCCTTCGTGGCCGAATGGGTTAGTCACTGTCTATATAAGCTTGCCGACCAGGGTTCGATTCCCGGCCGGAGCCAAGCTCTTGTCTTTGTGAGATTTCGCCTGGGGCTCTGATCCCGAGGTCGTTAAGAGAATCCAGACATTAATATATCAAAATATATATGGCTTATTTGAATATGAAAAACACGTAAAAATGTGCAAAATTTATCATAAATTGAATGCCAAGTAACAAACTACCAATTAGCTACGATGGTGAAGATGGGTTGATTTCAATTCTAAGTACAAAATACCTGAATTCGACAGGTATAAGTATAGTAGAATTGTCATTGACTTTTATCTTCCTTCGTGGCCGAATGGGTTAGTCACTGTCTATATAAGCTTGCCGACCAGGGTTCGATTCCCGGCCGGAGCCAAGCTCTTGTCTTTGTGAGATTTCGCCTGGGGCTCTGATCCCGAGGTCGTTAAGAGAATCCAGACATTAATATATCAAAATATATATGGCTTATTTGAATATGAAAAACACGTAAAAATGTGCAAAATTTATCATAAATTGAATGCCAAGTAACAAACTACCAATTAGCTACGATGGTGAAGATGGGTTGATTTCAATTCTAAGTACAAAATACCTGAATTCGACAGGTATAAGTATAGTAGAATTGTCATTGACTTTTATCTTCCTTCGTGGCCGAATGGGTTAGTCACTGTCTATATAAGCTTGCCGACCAGGGTTCGATTCCCGGCCGGAGCCAAGCTCTTGTCTTTGTGAGATTTCGCCTGGGGCTCTGATCCCGAGGTCGTTAAGAGAATCCAGACATTAATATATCAAAATATATATGGCTTATTTGAATATGAAAAACACGTAAAAATGTGCAAAATTTATCATAAATTGAATGCCAAGTAACAAACTACCAATTAGCTACGATGGTGAAGATGGGTTGATTTCAATTCTAAGTACAAAATACCTGAATTCGACAGGTATAAGTATAGTAGAATTGTCATTGACTTTTATCTTCCTTCGTGGCCGAATGGGTTAGTCACTGTCTATATAAGCTTGCCGACCAGGGTTCGATTCCCGGCCGGAGCCAAGCTCTTGTCTTTGTGAGATTTCGCCTGGGGCTCTGATCCCGAGGTCGTTAAGAGAATCCAGACATTAATATATCAAAATATATATGGCTTATTTGAATATGAAAAACACGTAAAAATGTGCAAAATTTATCATAAATTGAATGCCAAGTAACAAACTACCAATTAGCTACGATGGTGAAGATGGGTTGATTTCAATTCTAAGTACAAAATACCTGAATTCGACAGGTATAAGTATATAGTAGAATTGTCATTGACTTTTATCTTCCTTCGTGGCCGAATGGGTTAGTCACTGTCTATATAAGCTTGCCGACCAGGGTTCGATTCCCGGCCGGAGCCAAGCTCTTGTCTTTGTGAGATTTCGCCTGGGGCTCTGATCCCGAGGTCGTTAAGAGAATCCAGACATTAATATATCAAAATATATATGGCTTATTTGAATATGAAAAACACGTAAAAATGTGCAAAATTTATCATAAATTGAATGCCAAGTAACAAACTACCAATTAGCTACGATGGTGAAGATGGGTTGATTTCAATTCTAAGTACAAAATACCTGAATTCGACAGGTATAAGTATAGTAGAATTGTCATTGACTTTTATCTTCCTTCGTGGCCGAATGGGTTAGTCACTGTCTATATAAGCTTGCCGACCAGGGTTCGATTCCCGGCCGGAGCCAAGCTCTTGTCTTTGTGAGATTTCGCCTGGGGCTCTGATCCCGAGGTCGTTAAGAGAATCCAGACATTAATATATCAAAATATATATGGCTTATTTGAATATGAAAAACACGTAAAAATGTGCAAAATTTATCATAAATTGAATGCCAAGTAACAAACTACCAATTAGCTACGATGGTGAAGATGGGTTGATTTCAATTCTAAGTACAAAATACCTGAATTCGACAGGTATAAGTATAGTAGAATTGTCATTGACTTTTATCTTCCTTCGTGGCCGAATGGGTTAGTCACTGTCTATATAAGCTTGCCGACCAGGGTTCGATTCCCGGCCGGAGCCAAGCTCTTGTCTTTGTGAGATTTCGCCTGGGGCTCTGATCCCGAGGTCGTTAAGAGAATCCAGACATTAATATATCAAAATATATATGGCTTATTTGAATATGAAAAACACGTAAAAATGTGCAAAATTTATCATAAATTGAATGCCAAGTAACAAACTACCAATTAGCTACGATGGTGAAGATGGGTTGATTTCAATTCTAAGTACAAAATACCTGAATTCGACAGGTATAAGTATAGTAGAATTGTCATTGACTTTTATCTTCCTTCGTGGCCGAATGGGTTAGTCACTGTCTATATAAGCTTGCCGACCAGGGTTCGATTCCCGGCCGGAGCCAAGCTCTTGTCTTTGTGAGATTTCGCCTGGGGCTCTGATCCCGAGGTCGTTAAGAGAATCCAGACATTAATATATCAAAATATATATGGCTTATTTGAATATGAAAAACACGTAAAAATGTGCAAAATTTATCATAAATTGAATGCCAAGTAACAAACTACCAATTAGCTACGATGGTGAAGATGGGTTGATTTCAATTCTAAGTACAAAATACCTGAATTCGACAGGTATAAGTATAGTAGAATTGTCATTGACTTTTATCTTCCTTCGTGGCCGAATGGGTTAGTCACTGTCTATATAAGCTTGCCGACCAGGGTTCGATTCCCGGCCGGAGCCAAGCTCTTGTCTTTGTGAGATTTCGCCTGGGGCTCTGATCCCGAGGTCGTTAAGAGAATCCAGACATTAATATATCAAAATATATATGGCTTATTTGAATATGAAAAACACGTAAAAATGTGCAAAATTTATCATAAATTGAATGCCAAGTAACAAACTACCAATTAGCTACGATGGTGAAGATGGGTTGATTTCAATTCTAAGTACAAAATACCTGAATTCGACAGGTATAAGTATAGTAGAATTGTCATTGACTTTTATCTTCCTTCGTGGCCGAATGGGTTAGTCACTGTCTATATAAGCTTGCCGACCAGGGTTCGATTCCCGGCCGGAGCCAAGCTCTTGTCTTTGTGAGATTTCGCCTGGGGCTCTGATCCCGAGGTCGTTAAGAGAATCCAGACATTAATATATCAAAATATATATGGCTTATTTGAATATGAAAAACACGTAAAAATGTGCAAAATTTATCATAAATTGAATGCCAAGTAACAAACTACCAATTAGCTACGATGGTGAAGATGGGTTGATTTCAATTCTAAGTACAAAATACCTGAATTCGACAGGTATAAGTATAGTAGAATTGTCATTGACTTTTATCTTCCTTCGTGGCCGAATGGGTTAGTCACTGTCTATATAAGCTTGCCGACCAGGGTTCGATTCCCGGCCGGAGCCAAGCTCTTGTCTTTGTGAGATTTCGCCTGGGGCTCTGATCCCGAGGTCGTTAAGAGAATCCAGACATTAATATATCAAAATATATATGGCTTATTTGAATATGAAAAACACGTAAAAATGTGCAAAATTTATCATAAATTGAATGCCAAGTAACAAACTACCAATTAGCTACGATGGTGAAGATGGGTTGATTTCAATTCTAAGTACAAAATACCTGAATTCGACAGGTATAAGTATAGCCTAGTAGAATTGTCATTGACTTTTATCTTCCTTCGTGGCCGAATGGGTTAGTCACTGTCTATATAAGCTTGCCGACCAGGGTTCGATTCCCGGCCGGAGCCAAGCTCTTGTCTTTGTGAGATTTCGCCTGGGGCTCTGATCCCGAGGTCGTTAAGAGAATCCAGACATTAATATATCAAAATATATATGGCTTATTTGAATATGAAAAACACGTAAAAATGTGCAAAATTTATCATAAATTGAATGCCAAGTAACAAACTACCAATTAGCTACGATGGTGAAGATGGGTTGATTTCAATTCTAAGTACAAAATACCTGAATTCGACAGGTATAAGTATAGTAGAATTGTCATTGACTTTTATCTTCCTTCGTGGCCGAATGGGTTAGTCACTGTCTATATAAGCTTGCCGACCAGGGTTCGATTCCCGGCCGGAGCCAAGCTCTTGTCTTTGTGAGATTTCGCCTGGGGCTCTGATCCCGAGGTCGTTAAGAGAATCCAGACATTAATATATCAAAATATATATGGCTTATTTGAATATGAAAAACACGTAAAAATGTGCAAAATTTATCATAAATTGAATGCCAAGTAACAAACTACCAATTAGCTACGATGGTGAAGATGGGTTGATTTCAATTCTAAGTACAAAATACCTGAATTCGACAGGTATAAGTATAGTAGAATTGTCATTGACTTTTATCTTCCTTCGTGGCCGAATGGGTTAGTCACTGTCTATATAAGCTTGCCGACCAGGGTTCGATTCCCGGCCGGAGCCAAGCTCTTGTCTTTGTGAGATTTCGCCTGGGGCTCTGATCCCGAGGTCGTTAAGAGAATCCAGACATTAATATATCAAAATATATATGGCTTATTTGAATATGAAAAACACGTAAAAATGTGCAAAATTTATCATAAATTGAATGCCAAGTAACAAACTACCAATTAGCTACGATGGTGAAGATGGGTTGATTTCAATTCTAAGTACAAAATACCTGAATTCGACAGGTATAAGTATAGTAGAATTGTCATTGACTTTTATCTTCCTTCGTGGCCGAATGGGTTAGTCACTGTCTATATAAGCTTGCCGACCAGGGTTCGATTCCCGGCCGGAGCCAAGCTCTTGTCTTTGTGAGATTTCGCCTGGGGCTCTGATCCCGAGGTCGTTAAGAGAATCCAGACATTAATATATCAAAATATATATGGCTTATTTGAATATGAAAAACACGTAAAAATGTGCAAAATTTATCATAAATTGAATGCCAAGTAACAAACTACCAATTAGCTACGATGGTGAAGATGGGTTGATTTCAATTCTAAGTACAAAATACCTGAATTCGACAGGTATAAGTATAGTAGAATTGTCATTGACTTTTATCTTCCTTCGTGGCCGAATGGGTTAGTCACTGTCTATATAAGCTTGCCGACCAGGGTTCGATTCCCGGCCGGAGCCAAGCTCTTGTCTTTGTGAGATTTCGCCTGGGGCTCTGATCCCGAGGTCGTTAAGAGAATCCAGACATTAATATATCAAAATATATATGGCTTATTTGAATATGAAAAACACGTAAAAATGTGCAAAATTTATCATAAATTGAATGCCAAGTAACAAACTACCAATTAGCTACGATGGTGAAGATGGGTTGATTTCAATTCTAAGTACAAAATACCTGAATTCGACAGGTATAAGTATAGTAGAATTGTCATTGACTTTTATCTTCCTTCGTGGCCGAATGGGTTAGTCACTGTCTATATAAGCTTGCCGACCAGGGTTCGATTCCCGGCCGGAGCCAAGCTCTTGTCTTTGTGAGATTTCGCCTGGGGCTCTGATCCCGAGGTCGTTAAGAGAATCCAGACATTAATATATCAAAATATATATGGCTTATTTGAATATGAAAAACACGTAAAAATGTGCAAAATTTATCATAAATTGAATGCCAAGTAACAAACTACCAATTAGCTACGATGGTGAAGATGGGTTGATTTCAATTCTAAGTACAAAATACCTGAATTCGACAGGTATAAGTATAGTAGAATTGTCATTGACTTTTATCTTCCTTCGTGGCCGAATGGGTTAGTCACTGTCTATATAAGCTTGCCGACCAGGGTTCGATTCCCGGCCGGAGCCAAGCTCTTGTCTTTGTGAGATTTCGCCTGGGGCTCTGATCCCGAGGTCGTTAAGAGAATCCAGACATTAATATATCAAAATATATATGGCTTATTTGAATATGAAAAACACGTAAAAATGTGCAAAATTTATCATAAATTGAATGCCAAGTAACAAACTACCAATTAGCTACGATGGTGAAGATGGGTTGATTTCAATTCTAAGTACAAAATACCTGAATTCGACAGGTATAAGTATAGTAGAATTGTCATTGACTTTTATCTTCCTTCGTGGCCGAATGGGTTAGTCACTGTCTATATAAGCTTGCCGACCAGGGTTCGATTCCCGGCCGGAGCCAAGCTCTTGTCTTTGTGAGATTTCGCCTGGGGCTCTGATCCCGAGGTCGTTAAGAGAATCCAGACATTAATATATCAAAATATATATGGCTTATTTGAATATGAAAAACACGTAAAAATGTGCAAAATTTATCATAAATTGAATGCCAAGTAACAAACTACCAATTAGCTACGATGGTGAAGATGGGTTGATTTCAATTCTAAGTACAAAATACCTGAATTCGACAGGTGT
>NC_090725.1:315369716-315375526 GCF_036898095.1 Palaemon carinicauda | reverse complement strand
GATACTCAGGAACATAATCTGAAATTAGAATTAATTAAATGCTTTTTATACACTGTTAAAAAAACCGCAATTTTAATCGGAGATTATCCGTAAAATTATTCTGTTCTCATCCGTAAACCAATAAATTACAGGCGGCTATAATTTTACCATACTTTGTTATTATATTTTACGGTTGGTGTCCGTAATATCACTCCTTTAGGTCAATATATCCGTTTTTATAACGGATATATTGACACAATTTCATATATCTGCCAGGCAACATTTATTCCATGATTTTCACAGTTTTTTCACTGCTAATACATCTCTCTCTCTCTCTCTCTCCTCTCCCTCTCTCTCTCTCTCTCTCTCCTCCCTCTCATCTCTCCTCTCCATCTCTCTCCTCTCTCTCTCTCTCTCTCTCTCTCTCTCTCTATATATATATATATATATTGTGTATATATATATATTATATATATATTGTGTGTATATATATATATATATATATATATATATATATATATATATATATATATATATATATATATATATATATTGTGTATATATGTATTATATATATATATATATATATTGTGTATATATATATATATTATATAATATATATATATATATATATATATATATATAATATATATATACATATATATATATATATATATATATATATATAATATATATATATATATATATATATATATATATATATATTAACTCTATATTCTACAAAGCTCTTTTTCCATGATATGAAATTTTTTAGTGCATTTTAGAAAATAAATGTATAAAAATATTTAATGTTATACTGATCAAATTAGAGTTAATAAGAAAAAAAATCTTTATCCCTCATCCTACTCATCAACTCCTTATCACAGCCAAGGAAATTCTGTGTAGAAGACTGGGTGATAATAAGTTCAAAGTACTCCTTTCTGAAAGTCAATTTATGGATCCAGTTTGTTGTTCATAGCATTGACACCAGAAGTGCAGCTGTCGAAAAAATGAAGTAGGAGTTAAAAAGCATCCAGAATATGGTCTGTTGCTGTTTCCAGATTAAATACAAATGCGATGAAGATAATTAGACTTTATGATGCTTATGAAGACAAGGACATGTTTCATTAAGCCCTTTGTGACGAGGTACTGTTACTTTTTTTCTTTGCCTGTCTAGCTGTAGGTTTTTTCGTGCGTGTGTGTGTGTGTTTTTTTATGCCTACCTCACTGTTTATTTCTTTGTTAGACCCCCGTTCTCGTTGGGGACCAGAGAAAAGGCTCAAGAACCGCCCCCTTCCCTCCTCTCACTCGCTCGGAAAGGTATTACAGCAAGGCAAGGTTTCAGCTACATGTGGCAACACTGTCGCTCTCTGCAAGTCTTTCGGGGTTATGTTACTTAAACCAACCCTCTCTCTCCAACTTGGCTAAGACTGAGTAAAATAAACAACAAAATGCAATACACATTAATCATTGCTATGATAAAAAGAGGCTTAGCTGCCTAACATGGCTCCTCATAAACCCTCAACCATGAGACAGATTATTTTCTTTTAATATTTGGGCTAAGAGGGGTCTACGTGCACTGATCTCCCTACATCATAAACCAAAATTTTTCCGGAGACCTGACTTAGCCAAATATAGGATACAAGGATGTGATTCTTCCAGATTGTAAGGCAAGCTGAAAAGTTATTCAGATATCTTGCATAGTACTGTCCTCACCTCCATAGTTGCAAAAACTGATCTGGGCATCTTACAGAGCCAATGGACATACAAGTTGAAGTTGTGTAGAGCAGCACCTATACGTGGTCCATATATGAAACACAGACTTTAGCTGTTTTCCCATTTGACCCTTTAATGGCGTCTCCCCAGAACTGTGAATAAGCATCCAAAACTTTCACCAGTCCCCTCTTTGTTGATGATATATTTGAGGGAATCTGGGCCTACATCCAGAGAGGAAATCTGTGAATGTCTTTGTTTCATCAGTTGATATTTCAACTAGTTCACCATCACCTCTGCAAGACAAGAACTTCTCAAACAGCAGCTGTTCTAATGCCTCAAGAAAAAGTTCGTGGCAGTTCATTGTCCTGTTTTGATTCCTGCCTTGATAACACCATCGACTGAGCCACATGTGTTTAGACTTACCTCGAGTAGTCTGCCAAACAATCCCGAGCCTGTAATATTTTTGCCAACCATCTTGTAATATGAGCAAATAAGATGGTACGTGCCAAAAAGATTGACGAGCTTTGAAATATTTCTCTTGATAATTTCAAACTAATGGAAATGCTGTCACAAACACACAAGGTCGAATGTAGTAATCATATACTGCTGGCCAACTTCCTAGTTATTTCGTCAGAATATCTGAGACGTTCCTCAACAGTGGTGATGGGTTCTTGGGATAACTGGGTTATACTCTAATGCTATGAACTTCTGGGAAATGTAACCTGTCTGTGAAATGTAGCCTGATATCCCAGGGACATCTGCTGATTTTGATCTAGAAGACACCTGAAAAACTATAGCATTTAGCATCACCAGGGGAAAGACATGGCTGGTGGCACTTCACCATATGACAGCTTCACAGCTTTAAGGTTTGGGTCGTTTCGTACTGTAAGACAATAGTCCGTCAAAGTGTCATCATCAAGATGAAGTGATTGTTGGTCGCGTCTCTCTTATAAAACCCCCATTCCAGTCTTTTGCTTATCTGATAGGTTCTTAGATATAGCTGAATATACTCGTACTTTTGACCATTTCATTTTTTATTTTTTTTTTTTTTTTTTGTATTATCATTTGAAAAATTTTTACTTCCTTTTGCTTCGCATTTTTATTTTTATATATAATAAATCTGAGATTTTCGTATTCTATGATCAATGATTTTTTTATCTGTGTTGGTAAATTCTTTCTTTCTTGTAGGCCTACTAGCATTTCTATC
This sequence comes from Palaemon carinicauda, assembly GCF_036898095.1. Lineage (NCBI taxonomy): Eukaryota > Metazoa > Arthropoda > Malacostraca > Decapoda > Palaemonidae > Palaemon > Palaemon carinicauda. Next base: position 315,372,624 of record NC_090725.1, on the reverse strand, counting down.
ACTTGAATATATTGAATAATTTTACAAAATATATTAGTTTTTACGTTTACACTTTCTCAAAATCTCTGTTTTGATGTAAATATCTGTTCTAAAATCTTAAAAAATTATGTTGCATACTTACAGTAAGCACCTATTGTGTTGAACTTATAAAAATACAGACGTACATTAACTTTACATGCTATAGAGTTCTCTTGCTTGAGGATATACTCGGGCACACTATTCTATCTTATTTCGCTTCCTCTTATTTCTTTAAAGTTTTTATAGTTTATATAAAAGATATTTATTTTAATATTGTTACTCTTCTTAAAATATTTTTAGTTTTCATTGTTTCCTTTCCTCACTGAGCTATTTTCCTCTTGGAGCCCCTTGGCTTATTGCTTCCTGTTTTTCCAACTAGGTTGTACCTTAGTAAGTAAGTAAGTAAGTAAGTAAGTAAGTAATAATAATAATAATAATAATAATAATAATAATAATAATAATAATAAATAATAATAATAATAATAATAATAATAATGGACTCATTGGGATAAATCAAGAAATATTAGAAAAAAAGAATTACAAAAGTAAGTTGTCGATACAATATGTAGACTTAATTACAGCTGTTGAAATATCTGCTATATTATATTAACCTCAAGTATTTACACCAAAGGGATTCAAACCTATGATGGTATAATCACACACAGAGGAAAAGACATGAAGCAAATTTAGTAATTTTTTTATGTGTTCTGAGACTCTCTCTCTCTCTCTCTCTCTCTCTCTCTCTCTCTCTCTCTCTCTCTCTCTCTCTCTCTCCTCTCTCTCTCTCTCTCTCTCTCTCTCTCAGACCAATGATGGTATAATCACACACTGAGGAAAAGACATGAAGAAAATTTAATAATTCTTTTGTATATTCCGAAAGTCTCTCTCTCTCTCTCTCTCTCTCTCTCTCTCTCTCTCTCTCTCTCTCTCTCCACACACATATACCCACACACTTGAAATAAAGATACGATGAGATTTCATCTCTCAAAGGAAAGGCCAAATGACATTACGTTTCTTAATAGAAGAGTAAACTTAGACGAGTAAATCATTTATAAATGCGAGATAACTTCAGTGAGAGATAGAAAAGTTTCTCATAACTCTTGAAATTTGCAGAAGCGCAAAGAGATATCAAAAGAATTTGATAAAATTGTTATCAAAATTTTGATACTGATCAAATTCATCTTTCCAGTGAAATCCTTAGAGATCAAACATTGTCCATAAAATTTATCTTTGACTCTATCGTCTATAAAGCATATAATTATAGCTAGGTTCACATTTTATTCATGAGTAAACAATTCTATCAGCTTTAATAAATTGGTTTCAGCACTTCTCATTATGATGACAGGGGTTAACTATTGTACTGCAATTATTCAGTGGCTACTTTCCTCTTGATAAGGGAAGAAGAGACTCTAGCTATGGTACGCAGCTCTTCGAGGGGAAGGAAACTGCAAAATCAAATCATTGTTCTCTAGTTTTGGCTAGTGCCATAGCCTCTGTACCATGATTTTACTCTGTCTTGGGTTAGAGTTTTCTTGCTTGAGGGTGCACTCCGGCACAACCTTATTCTATCTTATTTCTCTTCCCCTGGTTTTTTTTTTTTTTTAATATTTGTAGTATATATTTGAAAGATCTAATTTGATGTTATTACACTTCTTGGAGTATTTTATTATTTCTATTGTAGTTTATTTATTTCCTTTTGTCCTTTCCTCGCTTGGCTACTGTTCTCTGCTGGAGCCTTTGGGCTTATAGCATCCAGCTTTTCCAACGAGTGTTGTAGCTTAGCTGAGTGGGAATACCTTACCGTGGTGAAAGGGTTTATCTATTGGTATGATCAGCAAAGCTGTAGTAGTCAGGGTCACACATACTAGGTTGGTCTGCTGCGAGTAATCACACTAAGCCTCTCACCATCACCAATCCACATTGGCCAGCGTAGTAATGAAAACTGGCCAACCCAAAGATTTGAATAAGGATATGTCTGAGGCCTTATTCCTGCAGTTCATAAATACGGAAGCATTTGTTGTGGTTGTATATTTGAAGCTCAAAGCATCAGCCTTTCAAAACTATTTTATTTTGTAATATCTTATAATCAATTGATATCATGTAGTTAGACATAGTTATTACCTCCGCCAACGAAGTTGGAAGGAGGTTATGTTTTATCCCTTGTTTCTGTGTTTGTTTGTGTGCGTGTGTGAACAGCTTCCTGACTACACTTTCAATTGCAGTGTAACGAAAATTGCAGGAATAACTGCTATTTACAAAGCTGGAAATTATTAAATTTTGGATGGTCAAGGTCAAAGGTCAAGGTCGCGGTCAAGCAAAATTCCCAATACACGAAGTTGGAGAGGTTATGCTTTACCCCTTGTTTGCGTGTTTGTTTGTGTGCGTGTGTGTGTGTGTGTTTGTTTGTGAACAGCTTCCTGGCAACAACTTTAATTTTAATGAAAATTGCAGGGATTAACGGTATCTAAAAAAAAATGAAAATTATTGAATTTCGGATAATTAAGGTCAACGGTCTAGATCCACGGCTAAGCAAAACGTCCAATTCACGTAATTAGTCATAAGTTTGGACATCTTTGTCACAGAGACTTATATTTGAGCGTATGAAAATCCACGCTAATCAATACATGTTAAAGTCAAAGGTCAAGGTGAAGGTCAAACTAAAGGTCGAGAAATAGGCTGCCACAGTGGAGGTCTGTGCTCTAATGAGTGCCTGTCTAATTACCTTTTATAACTAGTTAACATCTCGGCGCAAAACAAGCTAACCTCAGTACCATATACGCTTTGAATAACAACGATATTAATCTGGAATATTTATTGGCAGAAAACAATATAGCTAGAGAGTTATGGGGACCTCTGACTTGCCAGACAGTACTACAATAGGTTCTTCTCT
>NC_090725.1:315344716-315362216 GCF_036898095.1 Palaemon carinicauda | reverse complement strand
GTCCTACGGCATTCATAGGCGTGTGTGTCCTACGGCATTCATAGGCCTACGGCATTCATAGGCGTGTGTCCTACAGCATTCAGAGGCGTGTCCTACAGCATTCAGAGGCGTGTCCTACAGCATTCACGTCAGCTTCGGTTGAAGTTGAATAGGTGTCCTCTTTGTCACGAGTGGAGGCATTGATGGAGGTTTTGAAGTGGCTGTCCATAAGGGCACGAACTAGGTTCACCTCACGAGGAGAGCCGTGTGCGGCAGGTTGCAGGCGAGTAATACTGGTCATTTTCCCGAGGGTGAGCGAAGCCCTTTGGTCCCCCAACGGTTGTTGAGAGAGCTGAAAAGGCGTTGCTAAACGGGCGGCTGGCGACGGCGAGTACTGCTGCAGAAGGTATGCGTTGACGGCGTCATAGTAACGGTGAGAGGCGGAGGGGGGATGGGGAGTCACTCCGGGGTCACCAATGTGACGAGCCGAGAGAAGGGTTGTGAACTGAAAGGCAGGATGCAATCAACTGAGTTATATATTAAGGAACACTCTTCTTTATATACAAAACCTCAAGGCAACAGGACATAACATGTTCGAGAGACAGACAATGTTCAGAGCAAAACAGCAGACATGAATTTTCATGTTCGTTTGAGTGGGAGGGAAGAGCGAAGATACAAGCATATTATATACAAAAGGAATTATGTACAATTGTGTGACACACGGTTGGTACAAAATACATTACTTAGTGATTTGTAAAACAATTCAGTTATTTCCAAGCATCTGGAAGTACTTGATATTATATGTATTCCTTGACTTTTATAATATCAATAAAACATATCAATAATTATTTTGCTTTTTCTATTTCTAGTTGATTTTATTGAAAAATATCATTATTCTGTAAAAGATATGGAAAATATAATTGAATGATATGCCGTCCAGTCTTTGATCCCGTAGCTTAAATTACTATTTTATGGATTGGGCATTATTCTTTTCTAGTGCTAATCATACATTGAGATAATACCACAACGAGTATCTTGGCTAGGAATCATACCATATTTGTTAATTCCAATATTAGTCTCCATGAATGAAAACTTTTTATAACAATATTTTCTTTCAATGCTGGTAATTAATTCTTCCGTGCTAAGTTTGTTTAATAACGCCTATAATTAAGTATGCTCTACGCAGATTCATCAATGTTATTACAAATGTTCAATTATTTTTCTGATTAAGTTTAGTGATATATTCCACTTGGTTGATAATATGACTAAAATAAATAATAGAAATGAAAAAGATATAGAACACTCACCTATAAGTCTGGATGCACAACAGTTTAATCCCCCAAGCATTTATAGTTGTCTGTAGAACGATATCTTGAAATTTCTAAACTGAAGTCCTCCAACCAAATTTCTGAAATATGAAGGAGGAAACTTTCACTATTTCTGTGAATGGCAAAATCTCAAATAAGCACTAACCTATAGCAGACGAAACTGATTATACTTAATTTTTTAATGAGGTGCATTTGGAACGACTCACAGGGGTGCCCTTTTAGCTCGGAGAAGTTTCTTCCAAGCTGATTAGCTAGGACTATTTTGTCCAATCAATCAGCTAGTAGGAAACTTTCCCGAGCTAAAAGGACAGCCTTCAAAGTCAGTTCAAATGGGCCTCATTAAAGAAATAAAATGAGTATAGAACACACTACTGCAGTAACTAACATTCTAGAGGTGTCGTTCCTTCCACCTCCCATGTCGAATACCTATGTGTTTTTAAAAGAACTTCAGAAAACATAATATTTACTGAACAGTTATCATTTACATGGATATCACCAATTTCCTCTCGTATTCTTCCATACATTTTTCATAGATTACGTGGTTATTGGCCTTTATAATTATTTTTAGAGGCATAATTGAAAAATAAAACGAAATTCACAGAAAGTGTATGTTGTCAAAATACTAGCAGAGGGTACAGGAAAAGTACGAGTACCAACTTCTTTAGAATATATTCAAACATCTTCAAGGAAATGTAGTTCCGTCTTATTTTTCTTCCTTTTGTTTTCTTCTAAGTTTTTGTAATTCATATGTGATATGTGAATGATCAAATTTATTGTTGTTACTGTTCTCAAAATGTTTTATTTTGATTGCTTATTCTTCTCTTATAGTTTATTCATTTCCCTATTTCCTTTCCTTACTATGCTATTTTTCCTTGTTGGAGCTCTTGGGCATATAGCATCTGGGTTTTCTAACTAGAGTTATAGCCTACATTGTAGTAGTAGTAATAATAATAATAATAATAATAATAATAATAATAATAATAATAATAATAATAATAATAATAATAATAATAATAATAATAATAATAATAATAATAATAATAATAATAATAATAATAAAATATTCTTCATAAAGAAATCTGAGCTAGAAGAACTCTGAATCCATAGTTATTAATTCGATCAAAGATAAAAAAAGATAATAAAAAAAAATACTGTTGAAAAAGAACCTATAACAACATAGAAAATTTCAAGACTCGTTGGAATAAAATAATCAAACAAAAAATCTGAAATACAAATAAGTATTATTGTTTTTTTAAAGTTAACAATACCTTTCAGTAATTGCATTTGCTATGGATTCTGCAATGCTATAAAATTCACTACTAATTTTTAGATTGTTTTTCTAGATGAAGCAACATTTGTTATATCTGTTGACTTCAACTTTGCATGGAATGGTGTCCGTGATAATGATGCAAATCTCTCAAATATATGAAGTAATTACTTACGTAAAGTAAGAAAATAAACATTGCCCTCTGAAAATCTCGTTTTGGATATATTACAACTCTTTTCGGGAGGTCCTGGACTCTTGAGTGGTTATCAGAGTCCAGCAAGAAACAAGATGGGAAAAAAAATAATGGAATATATCTCTTCCCTCAACTTCCCTCCTCCAATTCCTCAACTTTCGCCTCCATGGCAAACTCCTTATCTTTAGGAAGCTCAATTAATCATACTAAGGCTACTACCCCAACCCCCTTCTCTCTCTCTCTCTCTCTCTCTCTCTCTCTCTCTCTCTCTCTCTCTCTCTCTCTCTCTCTCTCTCTCTCTCTCTCCAGCTGCCTAGGTAACTTTGTAATATTGCATTTTCGGAAGTTATCTGAGTAGGTACTCCAATTTTCCAGGTGATATTAGGGATAAAGGGAAAGAAGAAGATATAAGAGATCTTTAAGTATCTGAACTTTTGCTGAAAGAAAAAGCGGAGTGGAACTGGGAGAGGATCGGGGAAGGAGTTAGATATCCTTTTCAATGGTTCTCCTAAAGTTTGCTTACAGTTTTCAACTTTCAATTTCATTTGAGTGAGGTAACAAACTTCTCAGTTATGTTAATCTTCAGTTAGAAATAAAAAGTCTATGAGAATATGAAACATTTAAACAAACATATACACATACTCATTTACCGATGTAAAGATAAGATATAACAAATCTACATTACCATCTACAGTGCAGTACACAAATGAAAATGCAAACAAACATACACACATACACGCACACAAACACAAACACGCACACAAACACAAACACACACACACAGACGCACACACACGTATATATATATATATATATATATATATATATATATATATATATATATATATATATATATATATATATATATATATATATATATATATATATATATATATATATATATATATTTATATAAAAACTATAAAAACTCTGGTATGTGGATAGAAAGATATCTGAGAAAGTCCAAACACACACTCACAAATCCTTTTTTTTTTTTCCTTTTTTTACGATATTAGAATGACTACCAACATGAATAAAGAATTTAGCACGAAAGATTTACGAACAGTTAGAAAATATAGCGAACTTTTGACCTTATAAATACCATAAAAAAGTTTGATTTTTAATTAGTTTATCAATGTTAAAAACTGGGTCTCGTAACCCTCACCTATTTATGAATGAAATTAGTAGTATATTAATATAAACGTAACAAAATACTAATAATTTATGTTTCTACATTAATTAAATCTCATTTAGTCTGGAACTCTGACAGGTTTCATATATACAAGCCCATTCTAAATAATAAGACCAGAAAAGGCACATATGCATAATAAATTATTCACCACTATAATATTTCATCATTGATGAAATATATATTTCATACATAGTTATGATATCATTACCAGCATAAGCCTAAATGCAATTAGGTGATTGATTAATTAGGTCATATCAATTAATTTATTCATAATATATAATAATCAAAATTTACGGATAAGGGCTGAATCTATTTTCATGCTACACCGGATTTCCTTTGTTTAGGTCTGCCTTAGGAAAGTGAAACTCACGAATCACAAACCTATTCAAAATCTTGTGATTGATGTAGAATGAAACTGATCCATAATAACTGTTTTTATAAAGTTATTACCTCCGCCAACGAAGTTGAGATGAGTTGTTTTCCGTTTGTCTGTTTTTCTTTATGAACGACTTCTTGGCCTCGATTATGCTGGGGTGTGGAAGGGGTTCATTTTTTAAAGTCTTAAATCAAAGGTTAAGGTTAAGGTCGAGCAAAAAGTCGAGCGAATTAAAAGTAACCTTAATCATAAGTTTGCGAACGATTGTCACAAAAAAATCATATACACCTACGTTCTAAATTAATTCTGGGAAAGGCAAGTTGGTTTCGAAGAATGCGCTGCCGTGGCGGAGGACTACATTCTCAGAGTGAATTTTTATTTTTTTTTCTCTGATGCAGGAGGTTAGATCTCTTACCAAACTGCATTATCCTTATATCAATGCAAAATAAAATAATGAACACTAATTTATCAAGAAGCCATAAGCATACGTAATCGCGTATTGAACCTGGATCTTCACTGGTTTCAATTAAAACTTCCCCATTCCATCAATCTTGCATATCTCTGGTTTCATTCGTGTGATTAATGCAATTATTCCTGATCATTTAACAGATGGCATATACCTTTATACGTCTATGTTTACGGTCATCAATAAATCAATTAACATTTGTTATTCCAATTAGGATTTTTCAGGTGACTCTTTTTTATCACTATTTATTATTATTATTATTATTATTATTATTATTATTATTATTATTATTATTATTATTATTATTATTATTATTATTATTATTACTTGCTGTCACAACCCTAGTTGGAAAAGCAGGATGCTATAAGCCCAGGGGCTCCAACAGGGAAAATAGCCCAGTGGGAAAAGTTAAATAGGAAAAATAAAATATTTTAGGAAGAGTAACAACAAAATAAATATCACCTATATAAACAATATCAACTTTAACAAAACAAGAGGAAGAGAAATTGAATAGGATAGTGTAAAATTAACAACACATTGAGTAATTATCAATCGATTGTAATCATCTAGTGAAATTAATGCCACGTATACATATTACTGTTTACAGAATCCTGATTTTTCTTCTTTTTTTGTTAATTTTTTATAGTTTATATATGAGAAATTAATTTTAATGTTACTGTTCTTAAAATATTTTATTTTTCATTCTTTCCTTTTCCCATCTGGCTATTTTCCCTGTTGGGGCCCCTGGGCTTATAGCATCCTGCTTTTCCTACTAGGGTTGTAGTTTTGCAATTAATAATAATAATAATAATAATAATAATAATAATAATAATAATAATAATAATAATAATAATAATAATAATAATAATTATAATAATAATAAGGGAAGTCACCGCAGTTATATAAAACTGATGTAACTATGATATTATTTTTTTTAGGCTTACATACATAAACCAAGGCACTTCCCCAATTTTTGGGGGTAGCTGACATCAAACAAATGAAACAAAAAAAAAAGGGACTTCTCCTCCCTACGTTCCTCCCAGTCTGACAAGGGACTCAACCGAGTCCGGCTGGTACTGCTAGTGTGCCAAAACCCACCCTCCCCTGTTATCCACCACAGATGACGCTTCATGATGCTGAATCCCCTACTGCTGCTACCTCCGCGGTTATCTAAGGCACCGGAGGAAGCAGCAGGGCCTACCGGAGCTGCGTCACAATAGCTCATCATTTATTCCTAGATCTAGCATGCTCTCTTGCCTCTCTCACATCTATCCCCCTATCACCCAGAGCTTTCTTTACTCCATCCATCCACCCAAACCTTAGTCTTCCTCTTGTACTTCTCCCATCAACTCTTGCATTCATCACCTTCTTTAGCAGACAGCCATTTTCCATTCTCTCAACATGGCCAAACCACCTTCACACATTCATTTCCACTCTAGCTGCTAACTTATTTCTTACACCCATTCTCACCCTCAGTACTTTGTTCCTAACCCTATCTACTCGAGATAAACCAGCCATGCTCCTTAGACACTTCACCTCAAAGACATTCAATTTCTGTCTCTCCGTCAATTTCATTCCCCACAACTCCGATCCATACATCACAGTTGGTACAATCACTTTCTCATATAGAACTCTCTTTACATTCATGCCCAACCGTCTATTGTTTACTATTCCCTTAACTGCCCCCAACACTTTGCATCCTTCATTGACTCTCTGATGTACATCTGCTTCCACTCCACCATTTGCTGCAACAACAAACCCCAAGTACTTAAACTGATGCACATCCTCAAGTAACTCTCCATTCAACATGACATTCAACTTCGCACCACCTTCCCTTCTCGTACATCTCATAACCTTACTATTACCCACATTAACTCTCAACTTCCTTCTCTCACACACCCTTGCAAATTCTGTCACTAATCAGCCAAACTTCTCTTCCACGTCTCCAACCAGTACAGTATCATCAGCAAACAACAACTGATTTACCTCCCAACCATGGTCATTCTCGTCTACCATTTCAATCCTCGTCCAAGCACTCGAGCATTCACCTCTCACCACTCCTTCAACATACAAGTTAAACAACTACGGCGACATCTCACATCCCTGTTACAGCCCCACTCACCGGAAACCAATCACTCACTTCATTTCCTATTCTAACACATGCTTTACTACCTTTGTAGAAACTTTTCACTGCTTGCAACAACCTTCCACCAACTCCATATAACCTCATCACATTCCACATTGCTTCCCTATCAACTCTATCATACACTTCTTCCAGAACCATAAACGCAATATACACCTCCTTACCATTAGCTAAATATTTCTCGCATATCTGCCTAACTGTAAAAATCTGATTCATACAACCCCTACCTCTTCTAAAACCACCCTGTACTTCTAAGATTGAATTCTCCGTTTTATCCTTAATCCTATTAATCAGTACTCTACCATACACTTTCCCAACTATACTCAACAAACTAATACCCATGAATTACAGCACTCATGCACATCTCCCTTACCCTTATATAGTGGTACAATACATGCACAGACCCAATCTACTGGTACCATTGACAACACAAAACATATATTAAACAATCTTACCAACCATTCAAGTACAGTCACACCCCCTTCTTTCAACATCTCAGCTCTCACACCATCCATACCAGATGCTTTTCCTCCTCTAGTTTTATCTAGTGCTCTCCTCACGTCCTCTCTTGTAATCTCTCTCTCATTCTCATCTCCCATCACCGGCACCTCAACACCTGCATCAGCAATTATATATGCCTCCCTATTTTCCTCAACATTCAGTAAAACTTTCAAAATATTCCGCCCAACTTTTCCTTGCGTCCTCTCCTTTTAACAACCTTCCATTTCCATAGGTTTATTAACAGTAATTACACTATATATTACATATTAAATAACTATCAATAAAATACTCAACGAAGCTTTGGAATATTTTTTTTTTTTTTTTCAAAAATTAATGTCTAAACTTCGAAGTGAGTGGACCTTCCTTCTGGAATATAGTTTTTGGATTGTGAAGCTTTTCCATATCCTGTCATACCAATTATGATAAATTTTGAATAATTTATATCAGGTAATTTGTATATGTAATGCCAATCTATTTAGATAAACTGCGATCCTTTGGTCAAACCAGACTAACATAATTATTATATTAACAATTAGCATGCAATAGCTATTAATTTAATAGCAATCCTAATAACATGTAATGGTATACATCCTTGCTTTTTGTATTAAAAATGTGAAAATAATGAATCTCATGTTATTTCTCTAATGCTATTCACTTGATGCTGCAAATGACTCTGCCAATCATTAAACTGTCAATGATTAAAAAGTTTTTTTTTTTTTTTAAATGTATTCTATCAGAATGAATGAATGGCTTGACCCGTAAGATGAGCTTTAGAATGCATTGCACTTTCTATTCCCTCAAGCGAAAAGTTCTATAGCAATTGTTACAATTAAATCAAATGATTATTAATTGCTAATAATGAGCTCTTAGATAATTGCATGACTTTAATATACTTCATTGTTGTAAAATAAAATTTTTATATGAGTTGTTGTTCTTGTTGGCTTTTTATTTTTTTGTGATGGGGTTATGAAAAACGAAAAAAAATATATAGTTAATATAAACAGCAACATCATAATAATAAACCCTGTTTATATAAGATATATTTGAAAAACATTCACACATACCTTTTTTTTTCTTTTTCCACAACTTTGGGAATTCCATACGATACTATTTTTATTTTTCCAAGTTTTCCTTTTAAAGTGAATCTTTCGAAAACCAATACAATAAAAGTAATAAATTAACCTTTAATGAGATAAGCATTGAATAACTCACGCCCTAATTAATATATTAGAGCTAGTGATACAACACATTAATTATTCACTTTTCAATGTCCCCTGTTGTTTCTTTATTCAATAATTCCTTCACAATAAAATGACTTAGACCAACACGAAAGCCTTTCTACCATATATGAAATTTAATCAAAGAAATATATTTCATTATTAATACTCATGTTGTGAGATCTGTAGGACACCACAAACTTTATAGAAATGCACCACAGTCTTGGGTTGGCATTGTTAAGGCAACATGATACATATTAAGTCGTTTTAAGACACAAACAACAATCTAAGTAAGATTTTACATTACGACGTTTTGATATAATTGTCCAAAAGGTTTCCACAGCTATCACCATTTTAACTGTATACCAGGGCTTTTCACTTAAGTTTTAATTAATATTACTTGTTGATGACTGCTTTACACTCTTATTATCAGATTTGAAGCATATGCACACCTCTAAAGATTATTATTACTCTCAAACTCGTTGACTGGTGTTATTAGCTCTGAGTTTTGCTATGGAGAATTTAACAAAAACAAATAAATAAAAAAGAAACTCTCTAACAGTATGGGAACATACCAGTCCAATTAGCAGCTAGTCTTAATGTTGGACAAATGGAGATAGTTTCTGCCTGATCCAGCCAAAATGAGTAAGAAAACTGTGGCAAAAACTAACAAATGAAACTCGAGTCAACAATGGAATACAATAGGACTACGACCTACCATGTAAACAAACCACCGCAGTATCCTCTAACAACAGTGAGAAATATACAAGGTACACCGTTAAAAATTTGCATTTTAAACGGTAAAAGTCTGGCAACATTTATTCCATGATTTTTATCGTTTTAAAAACCGTTATATTGACGTGAAATAATGATAACAAAGTAGGGGAAAATTACGGTCGCCTGTATTTTACTGAAATACGATTGAGAACAGTATATTTTTACCAAAAGAAATAAAGAAAGCAGCTAAAGAAATTAGTGAAGAATAATGATTGGAAAAAGAAAGGAAAGGTGAGAATTGGAGATTGGAGTTTTGGTACCTCACAATAAAAGGAAGAGAGTAGTTTGATATTATGTATAGAAAGAAAGTTATGATACTATGTGCACAGAAGAATAAAGGAAAGATGGAAAATACAAGAGAGGTTTAGAAAGGATGTAAAGTTTACGACAGAGGGGGAAATACAAAGAGAAATTATATATATATATATATATATATATATATATATATATATATATATATATATATATATATATATATATATATATATATATATATATATATATATATATATATATATATATATATATATATATATATATATAATATATATATATATATATATATATATATATATATATATATATATATATATATATATATATATATATATATATATATATATATATATATATATATATATATATATATATATACATACATATATATATATATATACACACACGCATATATATATATATATATATATATATATATATATATATATATATATATATATATATATATATATATATATACATATATGTATATATAAACATTCACTAATGAAAAATATATAATTTCTAATATGGTATAGCAAATTTTTACATTTAAGGTGGGGTTGAAGAATACACATCTCTGCTTGGTAATGGCTAGACTGGGGTTTGAGTCCTGCTCAAACTCGTTAGTTCCTTTAGAGTCTGCATCCTCACCATCATTTTGCGCTAAGGATTGGATTTTTCGGGGAGCCTATAGGCCTAACTGCTTAGTCATTAGCAGTCATTGCCTGGCCCACCTTGAACCTTGTTTGGATGGAGATGAGTCTTGGGTGGTGATCATATGCATATATAGTCAGTGTCTAGGGTACTGTCCTGCTTGATAGGGCAATGTTACTATTCTTTGCCTCTACTATTCATGAGTGGCCTTTAAACCTTTAAAGCCCAATAAGCTTTTTAATGAAATTTCATTATTTACTTTACCAGCTTCACTAATCTTAAAAATACCAACAACACTGTACATTTTTTAAATTGATTTAAGTTCATTTCAGCTTCCTAACATCAAAACAATTACTTCAAACCAATGTTCTCTAGGCTTGGGTAGTGCCATAGCCTATGCACTATTGCCACTGTCTTGGATTGGAGTTCTCTTGCTCTAGGGTACACTCAGGCTAAATATTCTATCTTATTTCTCTTCCTCTTGTTTTTTAAGAGTTTATATTTCATATATGAAATATTTGATTTATTATTTTTACAGTTCCTAAAATATTTTATTTTGAATGTTTATTACGTCTCTGGTAGTTTATATCCTTTCCTCGCTGGGTTATTTTTCCTTGTTGGAACCCTTGTGCTTTAAGCATATTTGTTTTCCAACCACGGTTAAAGTTTAGCTTGAAATAATAATAATAATAATAATAATAATAATAATAATAATAATAATAATAATAATAATAATAATAATAATAATCAAAAGCTTTAATTTTAGTATCCTAAAAATAAAATTGCCTTCCTCGTTGTTTTGCAGGGAGATCATCCTCTCTCTCTCTCTCTCTCTCTCTCTCTCTCTCTCTCTCTCTCTCTCTCTCTCTCTCTCTCTCTCTCTCTCTCTCTCTCTCTCTCTCTCTTCCCCTTTTCCGTTAGATTCAAAATATTACTCTGTTCTGCCTTATTGGTTATCATCTCCGCCCCAGTCGATAAAGACTTGATTTTAGGGGATGGGAAAAGTCAATATCATCTGAAATTATCACAGAGATTCTGATCTGATTCCCCTGTTAATATCAATCATCTTTGTATAGATACATATAAGGAATTTACTTAAATATGCTTGAGGGTAAACTCGGGTTTACTATACTATCTTATTTCCTTTCCTCTTTATTTTTCTTTGAAGTGTTTATAGGTTATATATGAAAGATCTATTTCAATGTTGTTACTGTTATTTTAATATTCTATTAGATTGTTCATTACTTCCCTATTAGTTTATTTATTTCATTATTTCCTTTCCTCACTGCGCTATTTTTCCCCTGTTAAAGTCATTGGGCTTATATTATCCTATTTTTACATTTATAGTATTTATATTGACATATGAAAGATCTATTTCAATGTTGATACTGTTACTTTACAATTATATCGAACTGTTCATTACCTCCCTTGTCTTTCAAATATTTCCTCATTTCCTTTTTTCACTTTGCTATTTTTCCCCTGTTTAAGCCCTTGGGCTAATAGGATCTTAATTTTCCAACTAGGATTTTAGCTTAACTTATAATAATAACAATAATAATAATGATAATAATAATAATAATAATAATAATAATAATAATAATAATAATAATAATAATAATAATTTCGAGAGTTAGATGATAATGATTATAATCAGAATTTAAGAGACTCTCTGTTACTAAAAATTTTTATTATGATTATTATTATTATTATTAATATTATTTTTATTATTATTATTATCATTATTATTTTTATTATTATTATTAATAACAAAATTGCTATACAATAGAAAAAATTTCAGGTAGGAAGAACACCTCTAAAAAGGTTTGAGAGAGAGAGAGAGAGAGAGAGAGAGAGAGAGAGAGAGAGAGAGAGAGAGAGAGAGAGAGAGAGAGAGAGAAAGCTCCCTAAGATGATTCCCATCTTAATGGAGTCTGGTGAAGCCTTGCTTTAGATCCTCAATAAACGAGCCTTCGACCTTCGAAATCTATCTAAAGCTGCTCTTTGAGAGGACGTTTCAGGTACACAAGTCAATATTGACCAGATGCTTCTTGTGGACCAAACACCAGAGAAAGAGAGAGCGAGGAAAAGGGGAAGAAGAGCAGTAAAATAGGGCAAGAATTAGAACATTATTATTATTACTACTTGTTAGGCTACAACACCAGTTGGAAAAGCAGGATGCTGTAAGCGCAAGGGCTCAAACATGGAAAAATAGCACAGTGAGGAAAGGGAATAAGGAAAAACTACAAGAAGTTTAAGACCAACACTCAAACAAATCTTTCATATATAAACTATAAAAACTTGAAAATAACAATAGGATAAAATTTCAAAAGAACATGAGAAAGAGAAACATGATAGAATAGTGTGCCCGAGTGTACCCAAGAGCAATAAAGCTGAGGATTAGGAGTTCATAGGAATATCACATATTGCAATGCTGAAAATATAATTAAAAGATTTCGGTTCAGTAAAAATATAGTAAATCCCTTCAAAATAAGTGGTTATCTCAGGTCTCAGAAGAGTAAATTAATATTTAAAAAAAGAATCTGTTGAATAACATACTGGTCTCTTACACCCTTCATATTTCGTCAAATAATCTTTCCTAGAAAATAAAACTGTCAATTACTATCTTACGAGAGATAATCAGATTATTTTTTTAAAGAAAAAAAAATTATGAGACAGACATAAATCATCTTAAATACATTTCCAATACATTAGAACATTCTCCTCTAAGTGGGTGACCAGAATCGCCGCTGGAAAGATATAATGCAAGAATTCTACCTTTGGAAATATGTATCCACTCAAAATTCATTTATGGTAACAGCTTCTGGCTGGGAAGAGATTTGAACATATGCCTATCAGCAGAGAATAAGCTTGCGAGGACTCTACTAATCGAGCTATGAAGAGGTAGGATTCGATAGTAAGTGGTGTTACGATTGATATTTACATTAATTAATATTACGAGTGTTAGTATATATATATATATATATATATATATATATATATATATATATATATATATATATATATATATATATATATATATATATATATATATATATATATATATATATATATATATATAAGTGTGTGTGTGCGTGTGTGTGTGTGAGTGTGCATATTACCTTACACATTTTTCCTTTGAGAGATACTTTTGAGAAAGGAGTTTACTGGAACATGCTTATACTACTCTGTCTTAGAAGACATTTGAGCTCAGATTTTCTTATATGTAAGTAGGCTACGAAATCATCAGAGAGAGAGAGAGAGAGAGAGAGAGAGAGAGAGAGAGAGGAGAGAGAGAGAGAGAGAGAGAGAGAGAGAGAGAGAGAGAGAGAGAGAGAGAGAGAGAATTCTTAGAAGTATTTTCATTCTTATAAGAGAAATTGACCACCCAGGATCCCTTGACTATTGCTGGAGGCAGATTGACATCGGAAAAATCAATGAACCATGGGACGTAAAATTCCATATTCATAATTGATTGATTACGTAAAGGTTTAAAGGTTTAAAGGCCGCCCATGAAAGGCAGAGGCGAGGGACAGTGACATTTCAATAAAAGGCAAGACAATGCCCTAGAGAATAACCACATATAAATATGATCAGAGCCCAGGACACCTCTCCAACCAAGCTGGGACCAAGGAGGGCTAGGCAATGGCTGGCTGGCGATGAGTCAGCAGGTAGATCTATAGGCTCCCTCAAAGCCCCCATGCCTAGTTCAGAAGGATTGTGAGATTGCAGCGATGGAAGGAACTAACAAGTTTGAGCAGGACTTCCATATATACATATGATCAGCGCCAAGACCCCTCTCCACCCAGGCTGGGACCAAAAAGGGCCAGGCAATGGCTGCTGCGGAATCAGCAGGTGATCCATAGGCTCCCCTAAACCACCATACCTAGCTCACAAGGATAGGGAGGTTGCACCAACCAAAGGAACAAACGAGTCAGCGGGACTCGAACCCCAGTCTAGTGATTACCAGTCGGGTACGTTACCACATAGAACACGACGAAGAGAAATATGGTAGAATGAAAAAAGCTAGAAAAGGAGTTTATGCAGGACTTGAATCCCAGTCTGGTGATCACCAGTTAGAGACGTTATCACATAGGCCACGACGAGGAGAAAGATGGTAGAATGAGAACGGATAAATACCTGCAGTGACCAAAGGCTAGAAAACTGTTAAGAGACAGACCTGCAGTGCGGACATGCAGTATTTATTGAATTACATTCCTCACAAGAGTTTTCTCGCTCGGTGGTGTCAAGCAGTCACGCTTCAACTTTGAAAAAGGAGATTCTTATAAGCGTCCGTATCTGCTTTCAAGGAAACAGGTTCTCTCTCTCTCTCCTCTCTCCTCTCTCTCTCTCTCTCTCTCTCTCTCTCTCTCTCTCTCTCTCTCTCTCTCTCTCTCTCTCTCTCTCTCTCTCTCTCACCCTGAGCTGCATGCTCTTACACACCAGTTTCTAAATATTTCTGTTTTCTTTTATTTACGTTTTCGTATCTATCTATTTTAGCAATATTTAATCAAACTTTTGATGTATTTGTAAGACAGTTAATAAGTCAGAAGGGTTCACACCATAAATAATAATAAGGAAACCAATAAAACCTCTTATCTTGAAGCTTTTAATTTCTAAACTATGTTGATTTTTTTTTGCCAGGAACATTGGAAATGATAAAAAAATTATATCATATGGTTTAAGCATAGTAACAATGTCAAATATTTTCTGATACCCATTGAAATAATGATTGAATAGATGGAAGGATTGTTGGCCTATATTACGTAAAATTCCCAGTATCACATTATTTACAACATATACTGATAATTCTTCTGTGTGCCATCTTTATTATTGTAAATAACTCCCTTATTACTGTCCCCTTTGGTGCTATGGATATCATAGCACTCCAATCAACATATATCTGTGTATTTTAGATCATTGGAAATGTGATGAATTTTAGAAACTTTTAGAAACTAGAGGGACACTCAGTAAAGCGCAGACCTTCACCGTGGCATCTTATTTCTTAACCTTTTGCTCGACCTTGACCTTTGACGTTAACATGTATTAATTGACGTGAATTTTCATACTGAAATATGAACCAAGTTGGAAGTCTCTGTGCTAACGATGTCGAAACTTATAGCTGATTACGTGAATTAGACATTTTCCTTGACCGTAACCTTGACCTTGACCTTCCAAAACAAATGCCTCTATTCGATTTTATAACTTTAACTTCCTTGGCAGAGGTAAAAAAGAAAATGATCCGCTACCTTCAATAGGAAAAAAGTAGTCAGCTTTCAGAATACCATTTTGATATTTTACTGTAATAATTTAATAATTGTGTTGGAAATATTTTTTCATGGTTGTATACGTTAGAAATACAACTAGTAAAATGTTAGCATAATAAAAAATGCATTTCGCTAAGAAAATGCCATATCTACACCATCATCTTCATCAATATTAGCCAACACATTAGTTTGGATAATAACAATGAACATATTGAAGGAAAAAATAGAAGTGTGATGTAAAACTAACAGCTGTTATGTTCCCATGATAATCTGAATATTAAACATATTACGAGCACTTCTTTTCTAAGAGGCTCATTAATTAGTTACTGATTAATTATGAAACTATACTTGAAGTTTTTAAGTTGCACAGTTCTCTTTCTTCCACTCTCTTTCCCACACTCCGTTGGCAAGGCAATCGTGACCCTCCTACACCACTGTTTATTCGAAGAATCCAAACGTTTTTATCTCAAGTTGTTGACTATTCAAAGCTGGAAAATCTTTTAATTTTTAGATTTGTTTACAATTTCCTTTGAAAGGCTAGTCTTGAATGGACAATCTTTGATCGCTCGAATTTCTTTTTCAAAAGACCTGAAAATCTTTTTACTATCTATTGAAATTTTATTTTTATCTCCGCCAACGAAGTTAGAAAGGGGTTATGTTATACTCACTGTTTGTGTTTATTTGTTTGTGTGTGTTTGGTTGTTTGTGATCAGCTTCCTGGCCACAATTTTCATGGTAGAGTAATGAGACATGCATGGATTAACTGTTATGTAAAAATATGGAAATGATTAAATTTTGGAAGGTCAACGTCAAAGGTCAAGATCATGGTCAAGTAAATTTTCCAATTCACGTAATCAGTCATAACTTTGGACATCGTTCTCACAAACACTTCAAACTTGGTTCATATTTGAGTGTAAAAAATCCCCGCCAATCGATACATGTTAATGTCAAAGGTCAAGGTCGAGCAAAAGGTCTAGAAATAAGCTGCCTCGGCGGAGGTCTGAGCTCTACCAAGTGCCCCTCTCGTTTATTCTTGTAGAAACGCTGGGTGATATCAACTGTAACGGACTGATATTACCATGGTTATGATTTATAATTTAATTCTACTGTATATTGTTTCCATGATTAATTGCCCTCTCTATAAATCATTTTACCACAGCTCAGTTTATATGTGAAAGAATTATTTCAATGCTGTTGCTGTTCTTAAAATATCTTATTTTAATTGTTCATTACTTCTATTGTCGTTTATTTATTTCCTTATTTCCTTTCCTCATTCGACAATTTTTCCCTCTTGGAGCCCTTGGGCATATAGTATACTGCTTTAGCATCTAGGGTTATAGTTCAGCAAATTTCATTATTATTATTGATAATAATCATAATAATAATAACAATAATAATAATAATAATAATAATAATAATAATAATAATAATAATAATAATAATAATAATAATAATGATAATAATAATAATAATAATAATAATAATAACAGAAATTATTTAAATCTCATTATCATTATTATTAGAGAAAACACCATGCAGTGTTTTACACTCAAAATTATTATTATTATCATTATTATCATCATCATCATCATTATTATTATTATTATTATTATTATTATTATTATTATTATTATTATTATTATTATTATTATTATTATTATTATTATTATTATTATTATAAAAGCCATTCAAATTGAAGCAATAGATTCCCAGATAATTGAAAGCATATATTGCGACATTCCGCTTCATAATCAGTGTCAGAGTTTACCTCAAAAGAAACCTTGAGAAAGACTTAATTCCAGACATATTTGATCTAATGGCCACGGAAAGGGTCAACATATATTCAGAAGTTCACATCTCTTAG
>NC_090725.1:315334716-315342216 GCF_036898095.1 Palaemon carinicauda | reverse complement strand
GAGGGCGTCTTTAGGAGTGGTCCTTAGTCCAAGGAGGACCCAGGGAAGCTGAGTAAACCAGTTGCAATCCTTGCAGCGGGACATCAAAGCTGCTTTGAGGGTGCAGTGAAAACGTTCAACCATTCCATTGGCAACGGGGTTGTAGGCCGGTGTCTGATGTAGGGGGATGCCCAGTAGATTCGCTAATGACGTCCATAATTGAGAGGTGAAAGTGGTTCCCCTGTCAGAAGTAATATGCTCAGGGATACCGAATCTTGAAATCCATCCAGAGAGTAAGGCAGATGTTCATGAGGGGGACGTTGCAGTTTCCATGGGAATGGCTTTAGGCTAACGGTGGAGCGGTCGATAACGGTAAACAGGAAACGAAGTCCTTGTGATGTGGATAGGGGGCCTACAACGTCGACGGGAATGTGTGCGAAACGAAGCTGAGGTTGAGGAAAGGTGCCAACTCCTGAATCCGTGTTTCGATGTACTTTGGAAGTTTGGCAAGAAGTACAGGCACGGACCCAATCCTTAGCATCCTTAGAAATGCCGTGCCAAATGAACTTTGCCTTCAGCAGCTGTGCAGTAGAACGGCACGAGGGATGTGAAAGGCCGTTGATGAGATCAAACACCTGTCAGCGCATGGGAGCAGGAATCCAAGGTCGCGGTCTACCAGTACTGACGTCACAGAGGAGGGTGGTGTTGGAGTTTTCGAGGGGAAAATCCTCCCAACGCAGGGACGTGCAGGATGTCTTACAAGCTTGATACTCTGGATCCTGTTGTTGGGCTTCAGCCAGGGCGTTATAATCCAGTCCCTGTTGAACGGCAGCCAACGTGTTTCTTGACAGGGCATCGGCAACGGGATTCATTTTCCCAGGGACGTATTGGAGGGTGCAATTGTATTCAGCCACGGCGGAGAGATGTCGGCGTTGACGGGCGGACCAGGCGTCAGACTGTCGAGTGAAGGCGTGCACCAGAGGCATGCGGTCTGTGCGAATGACGAAGGGCGTACCTTCTAAAAAAATGGCAAAAGTGACGGACAGCCAAGTGCACCGCCAGCAATTCTCGATCGAAGGTAGAATAACCTGATTCTGCCTTGGACAGTTTTCTGCTGAAGAAGGCTAATGGGCGGGGCGAGCCTTTGACCACCTGCTCGAGTACTGCACCAATAGCGACGTCGCTGGCATCAGTGGAGAGAAGGAGAGGGGTGTATGGGATAGGAAAAGTGAGAGCCGCAGCAGTTGATAGGGCCTTCTTTGCATTGCAGAAGGCTGCTTCTTGAAGGGGACCCCACTTCAGGTCCTTTGGATTACACTTAAGGGAGGCGTAGAGGGGAGCAAGAGTGGCGGCAATGGCTGGCAGAAAACGGTGATAATAGTTGATCATGCCCAAGAATTCCTGCAGAGCTTTGACGGTTGAGGGCGCGGGAAAATTCTGAACTGCTGCTACCTTCTCAGGGAGGGGATGGACTCCTTCAGGAGTGATACGGTCCCCTAAGAATGACACTTCGTTGGCGCCAAAGGTACACTTGTCGTACCGGACTACAAGGCCGTTTTGTTGCAGGCCGTCGAGCACGATGCGCAGGTGACGGAGGTGTTCCTCTTTTGAGGAGGAGAACACAAGTATGTCGTCCACATAACATACACAGAAAGGGAGGTCCCCTAAGATCCCATCCATGGGACGTTGGAACGTTGCTCCAGCATTACGAAGGCCAAAACAGGAGTAATTGAAGGTGTATGTACCAAACGGAGTGGTGATGGCGGTCTTGGGGATGTCTTCTGGGTTCATAGGCACCTGATAATACCCCTTTAGGATGTCGAGCGTAGAGAATACCTTCGCTTTGTGCGGGTAGCAGGTTACATCAGCAATGTTTGGGAGGGGGTAGTGATCCGGTTCTGTTTGCATGTTCAGGCGCCTGTAATCCCTGCACGGACGGAGGGAGCCGTCTTTCTTCAGAACGATATGTAAGGGTGACGACCATGGGCTGGAGGCCTTTTGGCAAAGAAAAATTTTCTTCATTTCGGTGAACGTTTGTTTGGCGGCTGCCAATCGTTCCGGTGCCAGACGTTTGAATTTTGCGAAGACTGGGGGTCCTGTCGTCTTGATATGGTGATAAATACCGTGCTTGGCAGGAACCATCGGCGTTTTGCGAAGTTCTGGACGGAAAACTTCCGGGTACGACGTGAAGAGGTGGGCGTAGGCATCCGTGGGTGCGCTGATGTGGAGAGCGAGGTTAGAGGGGGCGGGTTGAAGAGGTGTTGACAAGTACGAGTCTGCGTTGACCAATCGTCGGTGGGCGACATCGACCAGAAGGTGGAAATGAGAGAGGAAATCCGCAACGAGGATTGGCATTGTGACGTCAGAAACGAGAAACTTCCAGTTGAATTTACCGTTTCCAAACGATAATGTGAGGTTTTTGTGACTGTAGGTGGGTATCGCAGATCCGTTGGCAGCTACCAAGCGGACGTCTGCAAATGTAGACAGACTACGTTGTGCCTTGAAGAGTTTCCTTGGCAAAAGAGAACGACAAGCACCCGTGTCTACCAAAAATCGCAC
This sequence comes from Palaemon carinicauda, assembly GCF_036898095.1. Classification (NCBI taxonomy): domain Eukaryota; kingdom Metazoa; phylum Arthropoda; class Malacostraca; order Decapoda; family Palaemonidae; genus Palaemon; species Palaemon carinicauda. The sequence goes on along the minus strand of NC_090725.1, from coordinate 315,339,678 downwards.
GCCCGTTCCTACATCCTGTAAAAAGAACAGATTAGAAACATTGGACGCCACCGCCACAAGCGATGGCCTGCTTACACGTTTTTTGGCCACTGACAATCTTTGGCACATATCTTCGCGGTTGCCCCGAATCTGAAGTGGTAGTAGCAAAACTGCGGCGGATGGGAGGTAGTAAGTGGCTGTAGAAGTCGTTCGTTGGGGCGCGAGCGATTGGCGGGTGGTGGGCGGCTGTGTCACCGCTTCGGCACATCACGGGGTAGGCGTGTATGTCCTACGGCATTCATGTCAGCTTCGGTTGACGTTGAATTGGCATTCTCGTCGTCAGGGGTGGAGGCGTTGATGGAGGTCTTGAAGTGGCTGTCCATAAGGGTGTCGGCTTTGGTCATCAAGTCCTTTATGGGTAAACTATCGACATCGGGTATGGCAGCGCGTACAGGTTCAGGTAAACGGCGTATCCAAAGGGCATGGAGTAGGTTCACCTTACGAGGAGAGCCGTCTGCGGCAGGTTGAAGGCGAGCGATACTGGTCATTTCCCTGAGGGGAAGCGAAGCCCTTTGGTCCCCCAACGGTTGTTGCGAGAGCTGAAAAAGCTTGCTATCCGGGCGGCTGGCGACGGTGAGTACTGCAGCCTGTCGGATATTTCTGGGAAGGTGTTCTCGGGTATCGCCGCGAGAACATAATCCGCTTTGGTGGTTGAGCGAGTCACGCCCCTGATACGAAAGTGGACTTCAGCACGTTGAAACCAAGCAAAAGCCTCTCCAGTGTCGAACAGTGAAACTTTCAATGGGGCGGCCGCGGCGCCAACTGATGTAGTCTCCATCATAGTACAGTTGCCTCAAAGTATTCCTTTACCCTTACGCTTATGTTTTATGAAAATAGTATGGTAACACCGCAATGAAAGCCTATTTGTCTTCTAACGACGGACGTGAATGGTCGAGCTATTGGTATGCCAGTGCTCCTATTTTTATAAACACTACTGTAGACAATATATTAATGATATACGAATAATAGTTCACATTACAAGTGAAATAAGTTGCTGTTAAATACTTAGAAAAATAGTATAGTAACAGAGTAGTAATAATAGCAATGGTCAAAATCATATTCATTCCTGATTAATCAGACATCGTCAACCTTCGTTACATTCAGTTGAGGCAGGCGTTTACTGAAATCCAACTTTAGTTCATAGTAGATATATGGGTTCTTTTTCAGAACATAATTATTTGAATGGAAATACACTTTCGATTTATATAATCCATCAATTTATAAAGAAATGAGATCATAAACCGCAAATTTCAAGACCTATAAATATAATTTCATAAAGGCAATTATGATAGCCATTGACAGGTCATGATACGGAAGGCTTGGGGAAAAATTAATAGACAACCCGATGTATAAAGGAAAAAATATATCCAGTGTATCATTCATATATATATATATATATATATATATATATATATATATATATATATATATATATATATATATATATATATATATATATATATATATATATATATATATATATTTTTTTTTTTTTTAATTCGAGCCACGTTTCACCAGAGTAGCCTAGATGGAAATTTCTCTGGGCGGTACTTAAACTCGAGTCATATGAGTAACAACACACCTTAACCACCCTGATGGTCTTTATATCATTGGTAGATATGGTTGCATACCGATAAAATCGTACTCATATAGATAAGAGAGAGAGACTGAACTATGGTTGGGTTTATTTTATGTCAATTTCGTTGGTATTATCGAACAGTACTATATAAACCTTTTTTAATACCTTGAGAAGGACACAGGGACTCGATTAAAGCTGTATAACTCAGAAAGAGAGAGAGAGGCGGGGCCAGTAAGTGATGTCGTGACCTCTGTTAGTCCATTATGTCATTTTCTTGAGTAGCGGTTTAGTGACTAGAGTAGACAATGGATCGCAATCAACAAAGAATCAGCAATAGGAGCAGAATTGTAGGCATGAGAGACTCTGGCATGTCTTACAAACGTATTGCAAGAGAATTAGGAATTTCATTGCCAACAGTTCAACTTTGGTGTCGAGGATGGGAAGAGTCAGGAAACCTCAACGACAGGCCAAGAGCTGGTGGGCCAAGAAAAACGACCCCAGAAGAAGATAGGGAGATTTCGGAAGTAGCCACGCAAAGCCCATTTATAAATGCAGTTGCCATAAGGGACACACTGAACTTCCGTGTTTCGTCTGGAACTATAAGAAATAGGCTCCACGCAGACGGTATCCACCATAGGACTCCGGCAGTGAAACAAAAGCTGGAGGATCGTCATAAAACGGCACGGCTGGAATTTGCTCAACGTTATTTGGAAGAGGGGTTAGACTTCTGGGGCAGAGTAATTTTCAGTGACGAAAAGACCTTCGCTTCTAACACGCATGGTCGTCTGCATTGCTGGAGGCGTGATAACACGAGATACGACAGCCAGAATATTTATCAAGTAGCCAGAAGCGGCCATATCACCTGTAACGTTTGGGGGTGGATACACCTACATGGCGTTGGTGAATTGGCCGAGATCAGTGGCAGGTTCAACGCTGAGCAGTATCTCGAAATTTTGGAAGAGGTGATGGTTCCTTCCGTTCGCGCTTATGCTCTTCCTTATCCTGAGCAGATAATTTTCATGCAGGTATGTGCATTGGTTTTTTTTTTTTTTTTAGTTATATGAATGCCCTTTCTTGACAAATATGGTATCAACTCATTGCTGATATTGGTCATAAAGTAGTTTCAAATTACTCAATAAGACTTTTGTCTTGGATTTATTAGTTTTATAACTGTAAAAGGATCTTACATCAACATCATTGATCTACATTCCCTGATGAATCTAAAGCGGCCAAATAAAGCCACTGAAATCGTTACAAGGTATTTTTTGCCTCTTCATGAAAAGTAGACCAAATATTCTTATCAACACACAACACCCACGTCTCCTCCTTGGCTACTGAAGCCCTTTTATTAAACATTATTATGACTTCTTTTGCTAGACTAAACGGCATTATTTTGCCGTCATTTATATTGAAAATATAAATTGTTCTCCTTCCACCTTGTTCTAACAGTATGATTAATCAGTGATATTATTTCTTTTAGGATAACTGTTCCATCCATACTGCGAAGATTGTCCGAGCATGGTTTGCAGAACAGCGCGACATTGTTCTCCTTCCCTGGCCGAGCAAAGCATGCGACTTGAACCTGATCGAAAATGTCTGGGGGAATATCGTCAACAGCTGGGAGCAGGGTCAGGAGCGTAACCACCAGCGTCTATTCCAGCATGTTCTCAACGATTGGGAACTGTTCCGCCGCAACCAACAAGTTGTGTATAACCACGTCTCGTCAATGCAAAACAGATTGCAAGATGTTATTGCATATAATGGTGGATGGACAAAATATTAATGTTTCAAATACGATCTTGTTTTACTTATTTTCTTTTTTACAATTCAACATTGTATAACTAAAATTAAATAATTTATTTCCATAGTGATTTCACTAAACCTTGCCCACAAATGTAAGGAATGTTATGAGAATAGAAACTGAAAAAAAAAAAAAATAATAAGCTTCAATCAACCAGTATCGCTTGAGTACTAAAACAAAAGGTTAATACGAACTTATGATTGCGATTAAACATTGAATATCACAAATTTGTAATACATAGTTTTCAGATATTTGCTATAAATTCATCGATGAATCCAGCTGATTTTAATAAAGAAAATTCATAATTATATAATAAAAGACTTGGGTATTTTATTTTTTACCAACGATTAAGACCAAGGCCAGCTCAACTGAGGGTGCAATTTAGTCATTTAAGTTAAATGTAAAATAAAAAAATAAAAAATTCTAAACCTGACGATAACTGAAAGCAATTCAATCCATCTCTTTATCTCTATGTATCTACCCATCTATGGTGCATCTAGTTGCAAGTTTTAATTGCTAATTATCTTATCTAGAATATTTAGTATTAAAAGTGATATCTTACGAAGCACTTACAGTCCCTAGAGTAATTCCGTTGTCAAGTGGGCTTTTGACAACCGATAAATTCTCGAACTGCCCGTCATGAATTTATACCTTACTACTCTGAGAATGATCATCATGGAATTTATTTTCATAAAAATTAACATGCGACTGATGATTCCTTCTTGATGTTTTGTTAGGTCATATGTGGAGGGAAATATTACATATTGAACGAGATCTGTGAAACAGCTAGTTTGACGTCAATAACTTGTTTCAGACCCCCACCGTATTGTAATAAGTATTGAAGACACAAGGATATCGGAGTTATCTTATTATATAATGACATGGCTATACAACATTTATCTAATCGAGTCCCTGTTGTCATTATCAAGGTATTATAAAAGGTCTATATAGTATTGTTTGATAATACCAACGAAATTGACAAAATAAAACCAACCATAGTTCAGTCTCTCTCTCTCATCTATATGAGTACTGATTTTATCGGTGTGCAACTATATCTACCAATGATATAAAGACCATCAGGGTGGTTAAGGTGTGTTGTTACTCAGATGACTCGAGTTTAATTACCGCCCAGAGAATTTTCCATCTAGGCTACTCTGGTGAGACGTGGCTCGAATTAAAAAAAAAAAAAAAAAAAAAAAAAAATATATATATATATATATATATATATATATATATATATATATATATATATATATATATATATATATATATATATATATATATGAATGATACACTGGATATGTTTTTTCCTTTATACATCGGGTTGTCTATTAATTTTTCCCCAAGCCTTCCGTATCATGACCTGTCAATGGCTATCATAATTGCCTTTATGAAATTATATTTATAGGTCTTGAAATTTGCGGTTTATGATCTCATTTCTTTATAAATTGATGGATTATATAAATCGAAAGCGTATTTCCATTCAAATAATTATGTTCTGAAAAAGAACCCATATATCTACTATGAACTAAAGTTGGATTTC
>NC_090725.1:315319716-315322216 GCF_036898095.1 Palaemon carinicauda | reverse complement strand
CCAACAATCCTTCCACCTATTCAATCATTATTTCAATGGGTATCAGAAATTATTTGACATTGTTACTATGCTTAAACCATATAATATAATTTTGCTATCATTTCCAATGTTACTGGCAAATAAAATCAACATAGTTTAGAAATTAAAAGCTTCAATATAAGAGGTTTTATTGGTTTTCTTAGTATTATTTATGGTGTGAACCCTTCTGACTTATTAACTCTCTTACAAATACATCAAAAGTTTTACTAAATATTGCTAAAATAGATAGATACGAAAACGTAAATAAAAGAAAACAGAAATATTTCGAAACTGATCTGTAAGAGCATGCAGCTCAGGGTGAGAGAGAGAGAGAGAGAGAGAGAGAGAGAGAGAGAGAGAGAGAGAGAGAGAGAGAGAGAGAGAGAGAGAGAGAGAGAGAGAGAGAACCTGTTTCCTTGAAAGCAGATACGGACGCTTATAAGAATCTCCTTTTTCAAAGTTGAAGCGTGACTGCTTGACACCACCGAGCGAGAAAACTCTTGTGAGGAATGTAATTCAATAAATACTGGATGTCCGCACTGCATGTCTGTCTCTCAACAGTTTTCTAGCCTTTGGTCACTGCAGTTTTTTATCCGTTCTCACTCTACCATCTTTCTCCTTGTCGTGGCCTATGTGGTAACGTCTATGACTAGTGATCACCAGACTGGGATTCAAGTCCCGCTTAAACTCGTTTTCTAGCTGTTCTTATTCTACCATCTTTCTCTTTGTCGTGGTCTATATGGTAACGTACCCTACTGGTGATCACCAGACTAGGGTTCGTGTCAAGCTGACTCATGGCCAAGTGGTTTAGTCACTGTCTATACAAGCTTGCCGACCAGGGTTCGATTCCTGGCCGGACACAAGCTCTTGTCTTTGTGTGATTTCACCTGGGGCTCTGATCCCGAGGTCGTTAAGAGAAACCAGACATTAATGTATCAAAAATATATATGGCTTATCTGAATATATATATATATATATATATATATATATATATATATATATATATATATATATATATATATATATATATATATATATATATATATATATATATATATATATATATATATGTATGTGTGTGTGTGTGTGTGTGTGTGTGTGTGTGTTTGTGTGTGTGTGTAAATATTACCTACGAAAGGCATTCAATACCGAATTCTATTTTGGAAATATATATCCACTTGGAATTCATTTTATCCAAGTGGATATATATTCCCAAGATAAAATTCGGTATTAAATGCCTTTCGTAGGTAAAATTTCAATTGATTAAAATCCCGTGTGCTTGTGATATATATATATATATATATATATATATATATATATATATATATATATATATATATATATATATATATATATATATATATATATATATATATATATAAATATATATATATATATATATATATATATATATATATATATATATATATATATATATACATACATACATACATACATACATACATACATATACGTGTATATATGAGTATCACAGCCAATACACGTCAAATAAAGGTATAAAATTACATTGTATCAACATAATGCAAGAAAATATTAAAAGAAAAGATCTATCAATATACCTGAGAATTTTAAATAGACGTAAATAATCCATAAAATACAAGCATATGTTTTCTAGATATTCCTTATCCTTCTATAGAAAAAAAAATAATTCTTTTTAAATAGTTTACAAATAAAAGGAAAATATCAGTCTAAGAAATGAAAATCTCCATCTCAAACAATATGCTTTAAAATACTAGAAATATACGATCATAATATATCATCTGGCAATGACACTACACCTCTCTGCCAGACTGGATTCTTTCCAGCATCTGAGAGATCGTTGCTAGCGAGTAATTGCTTCCTGGAAAGCAAAAGCCTGTAAGGCGAGTCTTCGATCTCTCTGCATGACACAAATAGACCGGAGCTCGGAGGACACTGCTCTTCGAAATGAGACAGCAATATCAATTTTACCTCCGTCAATGAAGTTGGAAGGAGGTTATGTTTTCACCACTGTCTGCGTTTATGTGTATGTTTATTTGTGAACAGCTTCCTGGCCGTAATTTTGATCGTAGAGTAATAAAACTTACAGGGATTAACTGTTATGTAAAAATATGGAAATCATTACATTTTAGAAGATTTATAATTACCCAAAGGTATGACTGTCTTCTGACCTGCATTAAAACGTTATATGGTTAATATATCCAAACAATCAAGCATGTTTCATTTATAGAACCAATAATAAACTGCATACCCGATGTTGCCTGCCTTAATCGAAGAAAAGCTTAAATGATATGTTAATAAATTCTGTTTTTGTAATATTTCTGGCTATACTATTGAGACGCTAGTAAAAGAGTGAGACCATTTATTAATCTTCTTGTTACATTAAACTGATTAGGCATTTTGTTTATGGAATCTAATACAACTAGAACTTTAATAACCCAAGCACAGGGAATAGTAGATTGAGATGTAAAAATGCTTGGAA
>NC_090725.1:315292216-315304716 GCF_036898095.1 Palaemon carinicauda | reverse complement strand
GCAGATAGACATATAGACTCCCCCAAACCCCCATCCTTAGCTCACAAGGATGGTGATGTTGCAGCGACCAAAGGACTTGACGAGTTTGAGCGGGACTCGACCCCCAGTCTGGCGATCTGCAAGACGTTACCAATTACTCCACCTCCAAGAACTAGTCTTCCAAAATTATTTTATTTTATTTTTTTTTTTGTGTGTGTGTGTGTGTATTTACATGCGATTATCATATATGCTTCTCAAATCATGAATAGTCTCTGGTTAATAGCAGGAAAAAAATTCTTACATTTTTATTATTCTTCATCCTACAAGTAACGTGAATATATACAACTTATAAACAAATATTTTGTATATTCATATGCACGTTTCATATTTAGTTTATATATCATCAATATTCTTTGTTAACAGACAGAAAAAGATATAACAAAATTTATTCTTTATCCTGCAAGTTATGTTGATCTACACACTTAACTAAGAAGTAGTTTCTGAAAACAAAGATAAATTGTAACCGAATATTTTTGAGTATCAGATTTACTATTTATATCATCAATGGTTTTTGGTGAATATCGGGAATATAATGAATAAATGTATTTATTTTTTAATCTCCAAATAATGTGGATTCATACACTTAATAAGAAGTAGTTTCTCAAAACAAGGATAAATTAGAGACATGTGAATATCAAATTTACTCTTTATATCATCAAACGTTTCTGGCTAACATTAGGAAAAAAGAAATCAATCATTTAATTCTTCTTTATCCTGCAAGTAACGAAGGTACTTTTTCCAGCGAACAATCTATTACACAACAGCTATATTATTATTTTTATTATCATTATTTGCTAAGCTACAGCCCTAGTTGGAAAAGCAGGATGCTATAAGCCAGGGGGCTCCAACAAGGAAAATACACCAGTGAGGATAAGAAAAAAGATAATATCTTAAGAAGAGTAACAACATTAAGATAAATATCTCCTACGTAATTATATAAACTTTAACAAAACTAGAGGTAGAGAAATTAGACAGAACCGCGTGCCTGAGTGCACCCTCAAGCAAAATCGCATATTCCGTTTGAGATCATAAGTCTTCCTTCAGTCCTTATCTTTTGCATTCGTAACTAAAGAACTCGACAACCTTCAAATCACGATACCGCAGTTATAGGAATTTATCACAAAGCGCTAAATTATGACTTCACAAATAAAATAAGTCGTTATACCTCGACTGATGGTCTACTAGGAAAAACCATTTGAAGTCTACACTTAGAAAAACCTGTAAATTTAATCGGAAATGGTCATAAGAATATACTCTCCTTAACGTATTCCAGTAAAATATAGTTGACAGTAATTTTACCTTACTTTGTTATTATCTTTTACGGGTTGGTGGCCGTAATATCACTCCTTTACGTCAATATATCGGTTTTTAAAAGGGTAAATATCCTGAATAAATGTTGCCAGACATTTTCCATTCGTTTAATGCAAAGTTTTAACAGTGTAGATAAAAAATGGACTTTCACACTTTACAGACGCTACCAGTAAATTATCATATGAACTATAAAAAACGATGACGTCAAAAAATTTATCCCCTCCAATGTTTATGGAATTAGTTTCTCAGAAACCAATATCGGATACATTTTCTTAACGCAGATCATAAATATGATTTAAAAGCGTTCCGGTACAAATGGCTAGTTCTGAGAACGTAAGAAAGAAATAAACAAACATCGAATCCCATTTGCCCACAATTCATTATAAAAGCTTATTTCTTAATTTTTTTTTTTTATCTTTTTTTTATTTGAAATATGATATACTGACAATTGAATTTAAGAGGCATTGAAACATTGTGGTTCCTTTTGTGTAGGGAAATAGAAGATACAATAAACAATACGCGATATGAAACGTTAAATACTCTGAACGAACAAGGTAAAACGACAGTGGAGGTCCTGTAGAGAGTGGGGTTCCCCTGCTGTATGGGGAGAGTGGGGTTCCCCTGCTGTATGGGGAGAGTGGGGTTCCCCTGCTGTATGGGACCGGAAATGCAGCCATCAAAAAAAAAAAAAAAAAAAATAAATAAATAAAATAAAGGAAGAAAGAAAAGGAAAAAAAAACATGAAAGCGAGGAACGACAAAAGAACGGCGATAGTGGAACGAAACAAAATTAAATAGATAAGGGTAACTGGATATCATTTTTTTCCTTCGTTCTTTAGTGTTATAGTTATGTTCAAAATATAATAATTATTAACATGTAATGTTATCTGTGGCATGTATTTACTTAAAATAAATATAATTTCTTCATCCAGAATCTGAGATATTCAAAGAGGGTAGATTGATATTATGTTTGTTTTACTTTGTCCTTCAGTGTTATGTTTAAAATATAACAATTAACATCTAATGTTATCTACTATGTATTTATTTAGTAATTAGCTTAATTTCTTCATCCAGAATCTGAGATATTCGAAGAGAAAAAAATGGGCGATGCCTCCCCACTATTCTCTTCTCTTGCATTTAAAAAGAAAGGTTTGCGTTTTTTGATGTTTTATGTCAATGGGGAAAATCCCATTCCCTTGTAAAATTTTAATATCTAAAAAGACTAACTCTCTCTCTCTCTCTCCTCTCTCTCTCTCTCTCTCTCTCTCTCTCTCTCTCTCTCTCTCTCTCTCTCTCTCTCTCTCTCTCTCTCTCTCTCTTTTCGGGTATTTGTTCTTTTGTATTTAAGTGCCTTATCGAATTGGACATGGAGAACTTATTATCCCTTCCCAACCACATACACAAGGAAGACAGACCTTGAAAAATAAGGGGGAGTTTCAACTCCCTTGAAGGGCAAAAGCATTCCTTTAAAAATTATTAGTATGAATATAAGAATCATGATAGTTCCAATATTTGAATGAATATAAGAAAAAGTTAAAATTTAGTCCCTTTGATTTATAACTAATGTTAAGTTCATTTTAGAATACTTTCAATAAGCTAGTAATCTCTTCAATTTATTATATGCTAAGTAGCCAAAAATTTGCTTCATGATCTAAATTCCATGAAAATATCAACAATATTCCAACCATTTTCTTTTTATTTCAAAGAATTATTTCCCAAAGTACAAGACTAAGTAACTACAAAGAGATTAATGAATAAATCTTTTCTCCAAATATTTTGAACACCTAATTAGATAGTCACTTTATATAGTTAATTAAACTTCTTCGCCCGGTTGCAATCTCTAATAAAGAGGGAAAAATATGAGAAAATAGATTAAAAATCCTATACTTCATTGAACAAAGATTGGTTAATCATTGGAGCAGAAAATTCTTTTGTTAGGATATACTTTTGTAGTTGTTTTTGCTCTATGGCCATTAATGATTTCTCTGATAAGGTCACTAAGGACCAATACATTATGTTTCAAAAGTATCTTCTCTTTTACTTTTTCAGATGATATTCTAATAAGGATTAATAAATCATTTTTCAAGATCATCTTCTCTCTCATTTTTTAAAGGATATTCTAATAAAGAAGAATAAATTGTTTCAAATTGATCTCTATTATTTTCTTTCTCATTTCTTTCTAACGATATTCTAATGTGGATCAATAAATTATGTTTGAAAGCTATCATTCTTCTCCTCATGGTTATTTTACCATAACAATTTTCCTTCATTTGCTTTTGCCTTCACGCTGCTATTAGTTTGTTTACGTGTGTTGGTGTTTTGACGGTCAAGTCGTTATCATACTTATATTTTGTCAAGTTCACCTATTGGACTTGATAATATAAATCCTATTTACCTATCAAGATTATCCCATTAGCAACTAAATTGAGATGGATACAAAATTCTACTAAGTTAGTAAAATAATCTCGAATCCATTTCCAAGAGAGAGAGAGAGAGAGAGAGAGAGAGAGAGAGAGAGAGAGAGAGAGAGAGAGAGAGAGAGAGAGAGAGAGAGAGGAGAGAGAGAGAGAGAGAGAAATATTTGATAACAATAAAAAGTTGAAGATGAAAACAAAAATAAAATTTATCATACAACTTTTAGAAACTCAATTGTGAAATTACAATACGATAAAGATATATTATTCAGCCAGGAATAGTTGATGACTTTGAAATATGACGCGAAAAGTTAAGACAGGTAATCTGAAAGAAAATATGATGTTATCTTGTCAGCCATAAATACAATATATAATAATAGGAAATGTTTCAGTATAATCTGATGAAAGAAAAAGTTTCTATTTTGTCCATGAAATGAAATCTATTTAATGTGAATGATATCATAGAGCATAAGTTAGGAAATACTTTTGAATCATAGAAATTTAAGGTAAAAACTAATATATTTAAATATATTGTTTGGTGTAGGTTATTTTTGAATAACACAAAAACTTCGAGTATTCATGTTGCTTATTGCACTGGGATATTTTCCCTGTTGGAGCTCCTGGGATTATAGCATCCTGCTTTTCCAAATAGGGTTGTAGATTTGCATGTAATAATAATAATTATACTCTTCAGTAGATAATTTTCCAGAAAACTAGAATTATATTTCTATCGTAGCACAAGTATTGTTACTATTTATATTACTACCATTATACCTACACTATATGATAAATATATTTTACTTTAAAATTTATTTTAAAAAGACACGACTATTTATAAATAACCCATTGTATTTTATTCCCTAAATATTTAGGTTCTTTATGATAACAGTTGATAGATATATGATATATAATTTATTAAAATTAATATGATTCAAATACATTACATAAAATCGATTAGCCTGGTAATATGAAATGTTATTGAATGTTTTAAAAATGCAAAGTGCTTTGCCATCTGGTAATTGATATGAAAATGGTTATAAGATTATAATTGTCCTTATGATAACGTATACATATACTCTACTGAGTTCTTAAAATATATATATATATATATATATATATATATATATATATATATATATATATATATATATATATATATATATATATATATATATATATATATAATGTTGTACATGATCATGCGATTATAATAATTATAATGAGCCACGAAAGAATTGATGTATAAAGGTACAGTATCAAATATCTTTAATTCATCTCCACAACTGAAGCACAGAATTTGTGTTCTCTCACATTTTTCATTTATTTTAGTTTCCGATTAAACAAGAAATTGAAATCGGGCACCTTTCTAGTATTTAATAAAATAAGTGATTCTATGGAGAGAAATTATTTAATTTTCTGATATATTCTTTGAAGATTTTTTTAGTCGTTTTTTTTTTTATTATGGTGATTTAAGGCTAAAAAAAAAAAAATAGTATTCCTCCTATGGTTCTTCAAGACTGATATCTAAGAAAATCTTAGTGGGATGTTGGGTAAGCAATTTGGAGATTACGTTCCTGCACTAACAGAAATAGAAAATTTTAGAGAGAGAGAGAGAGAGAGAGAGAGAGAGAGAGAGAGAGAGAGAGAGAGAGAGAGAGAGAGAGAGAGAGAGAGAGATTTATCTATTTGCTTAATTGAACTTATATGAAATTCTATAATTCTTAAATTCTTCATTAATTTACTAGATATTCCAGTTTAATCTTTAAAGCTTAGATTTTAATCGTGATATTGATTTGACCATCGAATGACTCATGAGATAGATGAACCTAAATATTCATATAATATTACAGGATACGAAAATTTACGTATACGAAAAATCCTCATATTACGAAAAAATACTCAGGATACGCGCTGTTAGGTTGGGTATATTGAGTGATTTTAATGTGTTTGGCTCTATTTTATTCTATTTCATTATATGAAAAATTCATGTTACAAAAGACACTCTGAAACTAATCCTAAGGTATTACTTCTATTTTATAATTCACATCATAATTTTCCATACTACTATATTATTTCTTTAAGTATATATTAAAATATTCATATTTTTAAAAATAAACGCAAGTGTTTGCAGCAATAGTTCCATATCCCATTGCTAATGTCTTCTGCAATACAAATAAACAAATACCAAGTTATTTCCAGAATTCACTTTTATTCTAAGTTTTGTGATACAGTTTCTAGTCATTTATCAAGATGTATTGAGTTACTTTAGTAGGCAGATAGAATCGTTCACTTTATCTATACATGTTTATTGTATCTATAATAAAAAGAAATATATCTACCTTACTGAGATTTAAATAATATTAAAACCGTCTCATGAAAATGAATACAGGAAATCTACAATGACTTTGTTTATCCTTGTAAAAATACATACGACAAATATCTTTATTGATGATATGTTATTTTGATAGATATCCCATCATTATAGTTTGGTGTTTAAGCATTTTAACTCTTAGGAAAATTAGTAGTGTCGTTTTTTATAAAATATTCCTTTTAAATTTAAACGATGCAAGCTCTTCAGCCTAACGTTATACACTTATCTATCAGTAGAGTAGGCATATGCGTATACTTATCAATACTTTATTTGTGATATATTTGATAGTTTTGTATGTGAATAATATATATTAATAATATATTTTACGGAATCTATGAAGAATTCTTATGAAAAGTAGAACCGATATGGATTTCTATAACAAGTCACAATCACGATATATATAAAATGTTTGGCTGAAACCACTTTTCGTTTCCATGACATTTCGGAACTGAAAATTAATTTTCGCTTTGAGTGAAGCAAATAGAGCATTTCATTGCATTCTGTCGCCAACAATGATTTCCCGTTAATTTAGATATATATATTTTTCGATTTTTATTGGAATTTGTACCGGATAGATTTCAATACGTTTATGTTCAACAACAAAACCATGTTCTACATGGTTAGAGAATTTCTATATCATTCTCGTCTACCAGTTTTAATCCTCGTCCAAGCACTCGAGCATTCACCTCTCTCAACACTCCATCAACATACAAGTTAAAAAACCACGGGGACATCACACATCCCTGTCTCAGCCCCACTCTCACCGGAAACCAATCACTCACTTCATTTCCTATCCTAACACATGCTTTACTACCTTTGTAAAAAATTTTCCCTGCTTGCAACAACCTTCCACTAACTCCATATAACCTCATCACATTCCACATTGCTTCCCTATCAACTCTATCATACGCTTTCTCCAGATCCATGAATGCAACATACACCTCCTTACCTTTTGCTAAATATATCTTGCATATCTGCCTAACTGTAAAAATCTGATTCATACAACCCCTACCTCTTCTAAAAACCCCCCTGTACTTCTAAGATTGCATTCTCTGTTTTATGCTTAATACTATTAATCATTACTCTACCATACACTTTTCCAACTACACTCAACAATCTAATACCTCTTGAATTACAACACTCATGCACATCTCCCTTACCCTTATATAGTGGTACAATACATGCACAAACCCAATCTACTGGTACCATTGACAACACAAACCACATATTAAACAATCTCACCAACCATTCAAGTACAATCACCCCCCTCCCCCTTCAACATCTCAGCTCTTACACCATCCATACCAGATGCTTTTCCTACTCTCGTTTCATCTAGTACTCTCCTCACTTCCTCTATTGTAATCTCTCTCTCATTCTCATCTCTCATCACTGGGACCTCAACACCTGCAACAACAATTATATCTGCCTCCCTATTATCCTCAACAATCAGCAAACTTTCAAAATATTCCGCCCACCTTTTCCTTGCCTCCTCTCCTTTTAAGAACATTCCATTTCCATCATGATTATAGGAAATGAAATTATTATAAAAAGTTTATTATCATGAAAACCAACAATCAAATATATTTTATTAACTACCAATCGAAGTCAGAATTAAATAATAATAATAATAATGATAATAATAATAACAATAATAATAATAATAATAATAATAATAATAATAGTAATAATAATAATAATAATAATAATAATAATAATAATAATAATAATAATAATCTTAAGTTTTGATTATTTAGTTGTTCCAAAAATAAGAATTTTGATAGAAAATTAATTACGTGTGTTTGAATATCTTAAAAACTGTTTAGTACACATGAAGAATATTGAAAAATGGAAATAAAACATTATCTTTTTTGAATGTATTATGTACAGTATATTGTTACGTTGGAATGATGAAAAAATGCGGAATTTATATTAATATGATATTATTATCATACCACATATATGGGTATAGACAATAGTATGATGAGATATGTCAAAACAGCGAGCCACATGATTGCACACATTAGATGAGGAAACTATATTGGCAGTAGAGATTAAAGGAGCTGCTAGCATGGAATGCAACGGGATTAGCTGAAATGTCATCATGAGGTGAGAGCTTATTTCCCCCTGGAATCTCTGCAGCTACTATAGTTCCCTTATTATCTAAATTTGCGCACTCATGTGTCCTGCTTTTTTACTTCAGGCATCATAATATTGATAAATACATATGCATGTATATATATATATATATATATATATATATATATATATATATATATATATATATATATATATATATATATATATATGTGTGTGTGTGTGTGTGTGTGTGTGTGTGTGGCATGATAATGATATCATATTAATGCTTATTCCGCCTTTTTTCATCAATAACTTATTTCGCCCGGAATCTTTGTTGAGACTATAGTATAGATAGAATTTAAAATGGTCGACGTATGCAAACGGTACTGTAGAGACTGGGGACAACAAAGAGAAACTGCAAAACCTATTGAGTGAAATATTTTAGAAATGCTTGCTGGAAAAAATACGTTGAGGGTAGATTCGGGCAAAATAAAGTAATTGCAGTAAATGGAAACAAGGACTATGGAGATATCAATGTTTTTATGGACTATGGAAGAATAAAATTAATTAACTTGTATATACAATGTATGATAATAATAGGTGAGAAGAGGTAAGTCAAAGAATACGTGAAGTTAGCGAATTTGTAAAATAAAATTAACATTTGTCAAAGGAAGTCAATATAGAAATGTATGATGGATTTGTTCATACACCGATTATTCATGAAAGTTGCTTTGAATATTAAATATTAATAAAAAAATATGGTTGAACCTTTGGGCAATAACTATTTGCCTAGGTTTAATGTTTTTTAAAAGTTAATTTATGCGTTAA
The DNA here is from genome assembly GCF_036898095.1 of Palaemon carinicauda. Classification (NCBI taxonomy): domain Eukaryota; kingdom Metazoa; phylum Arthropoda; class Malacostraca; order Decapoda; family Palaemonidae; genus Palaemon; species Palaemon carinicauda. Next base: position 315,295,678 of record NC_090725.1, on the reverse strand, counting down.
AAACCGAACACAAATGAGATTACTAATATTTATATATATATATATATATATATATATATAGATACATATATATATATATATATATATATCTATATATATATATATATATATATATTTATATATATATATTTATATATATATATATATATATATAGATAGATAGATAGATACATACATACATATATAGATACATAGATATATGTGTGTGTTTGTGTGTATGGATGTGTGATAGATAGTAAATATGACAACAAATCAGGGTTGATAGATTTATACGCTTTTCATTTGAGTGATTTTTTTTTTTTTAAGAAATGCTATGTTGTCACATCATTTACTATATCGTAAAAATGACGAGTAAAACTGCTGCTGACAGGAACTACAAAAATACAGCAACCTTCGACGAATACTATAGTCATTTTTTTTAATAAGGTGCATTTGCACTGACTCGCAGTAGTGCCCTTTTAGCTCGGAAAAGTTTCCTAATCGCTGGTTGGTTGAACAAAATAATTCTAACCAATCAGCGGTTAGGAAACTTTCCCGAGCTAAAAGGGCACCATTGCGAGTCCGTGCAAAAATATACTACAGGTACAAAGTCTTACAAACCTGGAGTAGAGATGACATTTCAGATACAGTAAATACAGCACAGTCAAGTCGTCTATGAACAGCGTATCAATAACTAATTCCGGACGTAAAACATCACAAACTTGATCTCCAGATCATGATTCCAAATACTGTAGGGACAATCGGATCAAATCCTCTCTGGATTATCCACACATATTCTAATCAAAGGTTTCAAAGGTCAAGTTGCACGAGATGTGTCTAGAAGCATGAGAGGGGACTTGGAAGCACATATAAGTATATCCAACGTTTGTATATATATATATATATATATATATAAATTTTCTTTATTTCAGAGGAAGTAGGTTAGCCAGGGCACTAGCCATAAGTTGAGACACTACCGCTAGAGAGTTATGGGGTCCTTCGACTTTCCAGATAGTACTACATTGGATCCTTCTTCCTGGTTACGGTTCATTTTCCCTTTACCTACACATACCCAGAATAGTCTGGCCTATTCATTGCATACCCTCCTCTGTCCTCATACACCTGACAACCCCGAGATTACCAAAAAATTCTTCTTCTCTCAAGGGGTTAACTACTGCACGGTATTTGTTCAGTGGCTACTTTCCTCCTGGTAAGACTAAAAGAGATTCTTAACTATGGTAAGCAGATCTTCTAGCAGAGGGACACTCCAAAATCAAACCAGTGTTCTCTACTCTTGGGTAGTGTTATAGCTTATGTACCATGGTCTTCAATTGTCTTGGGGCAGAGTTTTTTTGCTTGAGGAAACACTCAGGCACACTAATAATAATAATAATAATAATAATAATAATAATAATAATAATAATAATAATAATAATAATAATAATAATAATAATAATAAATGTCTTTTTGAACGATAAAGGAAAAATGAATGGATATGAAGACACTTTCAATTTTCTCGATTCTATAATTGTCCACTTCTACGGCCAATTTGGTGTAGTTTTATAGTTGCAAATAGAAATCCACTTAAGTAATTGAGCCACTGATAAAAAAGACTCCCCTCTCCACTCAACTGGAAGAGTTTAAGGGGTTGAATAATTATCTTGGAACTATTTGGCCTACAAGAGAGTGAACATCCTTCCCTTGTTTATATATATATATATATATATATACTGTACTGTATATATATATATATATATATATATATAATATATATATATATATATATATATGTATATGTGTGTGTTTGTGTTTGTGTGTGTGTAAGACCTCAGCTTGTTTAATGAATAATGCAAACAAAAGAAACTAATGTGTGAAGTTGATATACAATAAAGAGGAGGATAATTCTAATTCATTTATCTAGATGGTCAATAAAAAGTCTTTGATTGTAATTTTAAAAATTGGGAAGTTTTACTGTGCCACAACGAAAAAGTTAACATCTTAAGAAATGGATGAAAAAGAGTAGATAGGCAAATGTTTTAATGCTTTAAGGCCGCCCATGAATGGCAGAGGCAAGGGACTGTGACATTGCCTTATCAAGCAGGACAATGCCCTAGAGACTGACCATATCACATATGATTAGCGTTCAAGACCCCTCTCCACCCAAGCTAGGATCAAGGAGGGCTAGTCAATGGCTGCTGATAACTCAGCAGATAGACCCATGGGATCCCATAAATCTCCCATCCTTTGCACAGAAGGACGATGAGGTTGCCGCAACCAAATGAACTAACGAGTTTGAGCAGGACTCGAACCCCTGTCTGGCAATCACCGGGCAAGGACGCTACCACCAGGCCACCACAACTGAAATTGGTAGAGAGCAGAGGAAATGAAGCTGTTCATCACCGTGATGTAACTTAGTATGAGTAAGAATTAAAAGAAGTTGAAAAGCAAAGGATGAGGAGAAAAATTAAGCGGGAAGGAAGGTAATGTAAGAAGCCAAAAGCTGGGACAATATAATATTCTAGGGGATAAGGAGACTATGCAAAATACCTTCATTAATGCCTACAGAGTGCAAAGTGAGATTCTCTGATAGCACAACCCCTTCCAACTTGGTATTGATGAAAGGCTATGGACAGTATTGATTGATGCATTTAATGTTCTTTGGCAGGGCGACATCTAAGATCACTGATATCGATGTTATCTGCTAAAAAAATATGTGAGCAATTTATCAATGATAAAAAGAACCCTTGTATAAAGAAATAAAAAGAGTGACCAAATATTGTGTAGATGAACAATTTATACATCACATATATCAGAGTTGTATATATATATATATATATATCTACATACCTATCTATCTATCTATCTATCTATCTATCTATATATATATATATATATATATTTATTTATGTATATATGTGTATATATATATATATATATATATTTAAATACGCACACACACACAAACACAGATATATATATATATATATATATACACACACATATATATATATACATATATATATATATATATATATATTTATATATATATATATATATATATGTATATATATATATATATATATTGTATAAGTGTGTGAGTTTGGGTGTGTAGGGTTGTTGGGTTTGTTAGAGTGTGGGTGTTCCTATGAGTGTAAGTATTGTGTGTTTGTGTATAGAATAGATTATCTGTATTAAAATCAAGACAATCAAGTTAAAGAAAAATCTATTTATTATGGCAGAATATATTTTGTAGCCTCGTTCTAAACGTATTTCATATAGTACAAATTACAAGGTTTCTACGATTCGTTTAACGAATGAACCATGAAACCTTATATCAAATATCTAGTAACGACGGGCTTATAGTTATGAATGTTAGTAAATATCTGTAATAAAAACTTGAATTAGCATAAGTATTTTGTTTTTTATAATTAAAAAAGGCATTGGCCGCTTTTTGCAGCATTGGATTGGAAGCCATGTTCAATA
>NC_090725.1:315262216-315279716 GCF_036898095.1 Palaemon carinicauda | reverse complement strand
CTTTCCAGATATCTAAAATGTTATCGAGAAGTTCCCAAGCAAACACAAGTCGATATTTTAAAGGTATTTCACAATCAAACTTCTAAAATATGAAATGCAATTCTCCTAATGACCAAACTATCTTAAAAAGCTAGGTCTTATTAATCATATATTAAAGGGGATATGGTCGAATTTCAATAAAGGTAGAGTTGTAGAGCTGTAGTATCCGTCCATTATAATAACCAATAAATCGTAACTTGCTGAAATCAGGTGATTTTGAATTTGACCAGTCAAGGTCACAAAGGGTCAATAATATTAACCGAGTGCGTATCTGAATGCGTTAAAGAGTTATGACACTTTGAAATTCAGTGACTTTGAAAATTCACCCATCTTTATCTTTCAAAATACCAGTCTTTTAAAACTATACATTTTCACTATTGTTATATATAGAATCACATTTTTGTCACCAGAATATGAAGATTTTGGCCTTGTTTTTAAGTAAATCAGATATTATCTAACTGAATTACGGTCAAAATTATATTTGACCTTTTGGATAACAGTGACCTTTATCTTCACTCAATAAGATCGAAAATCTAATCGGTACTATAATATGGCATACAGCATCTCTCATGAAAATTTCAAATAAATCGGTCAGGTAAACTTCCGTAAAATTACTAACAAATAGAGAAATAGATATCCACACACAAAGGTGAAGAAATTTATATATATATATATATATATATATATATATATATATATATATATATATTATATATATATATATATAATATATATATATATATATATATGTATATATATATATTATATATATATATATATATAATATATATATATATATATAGTATATATATATATATATATATATATAAACAATACCTCTTACACACACACCCCCCTCCCCTCGCCTCTTAGTGGAGACAGGGTGTTGATTTTCGTCTTGGTTTAAAGAAAATTGGATAATAGTTGAAGGGGTTATAGTAAAGAAAAATCCTTTTTTTGAGTTTTCGTGTCCCTGTGACCTTTACTTTTTCTCAATGAGGTCTAAAATCAATAGTCGCTATTGTGCTCTATAGCACTCTCATGAAAATTTCAAGTTAATCAAACTGGTATTTTTTTCCGCAAGAGTTGCAAAAATGAAAAAGGCCAACGCATAGAGAAAGAAATTTACCAAAAATAATCCATCTTACCCATCTCGGTGGAGACAGGGCAATTGAAGCATAAAGACGAGGCAATGAACTAGGAGGAAATAAAATGCAAAAATCGAGTGTCCTCAACCCTAAGCTTAACGAAATCACTCAATGTCGGGTTTGACTAAATGATAACGGCCATCTTCAGCTCAACACCTCCATAATTTTACAAGAAACAAAATTATACAACAAAAAATTCCTTATATAATCTTCTCTATTCTACTTTGTTCTTTAATTACTCTTAAATTCTATAAAAGAAATGGAAATCTTAGTAATTTTGTAGCATAAATTGTATGAAACTAAAGATCTTCTGGAGTTAGATCCTTTTGTAATTTGAATAATTTATAATGTCTATGAAACTGGAAGTCCCTCTGGTTTTAGAACTCATGTAAGCATTGCCATGCCAGTATCATATAAAAACCTATAGAATTCTGGATGTTTAATAGAATCTTATATCATACTAGATATATGAAAAGATCACATGACTTAGAGAGAGAGAGAGAGAGAGGAGAGAGAGAGAGAGAGAGAGAGAGAGAGAGAGAGAGAGAGAGAGAGAGAGATAGAGAGAGAGAGAGAGAGGAGAGAGAGGAGAGAGAGAGAAATATTCTCTTTTTTTTTTTTTTCAAGGTCGCTCATGAATGGCAGAGGCAAGGACAGTGACATTACCCTAGCAAGCAGGACAATGCCCTAGAGACACCATATTTTATATGATAAGCGCCCAAGCCACCTCTCCACCCAAGCTAGGACTAGGGAGGGCCAGGCAAAGGCTTGCTGGTGACTCAACAGATAGACCTATAGGCTCCCCCAAACACCCCAACCTTAGCTCACATAGATGTAAGGTTGCAGACATAAAGGAACTAAGGAGTCTGAGCGGGACTCGAACCCCCGACTGGTAAACACCAGGGCAGAGACGTTACCAATCAGGCCATAATAAGAGGAAACGTTACAATAAAGCATGTATGGTATGAGAAACAGATAATTTTTATGAAAAAAAAAAAGTATCGACAGTGTTAATTCAAGTCTCAATATTAAAAAAAATGGCTATAGAGTTTGAGAAATTTAAAGTGTGTTGATATACCTTCTTGTAACATTCGATCCATATTTTTTAAAGAAAAATTTGTTTTCTGTTATACATTGCAACAATGTCGACCTTCAAGCTTATATAAGTCGATATGCACCACCATTAAACCCATACTAGATTTCTCCTCGAAAAGACACTGCAATTGAGCTGGATTTATTCAAAAAATTAAACATGTGTTTATTTTCTATTTTTACTTTTATAGAATTTGCGTCAAAATATCTTTAGTTTAACAATTACAATATTATAATATAACTAAAAGAAGGTGCATAGTTTGTTTAGATAATTTATTTCTATAACATTTAGTTTTTTCGTAATTTGATGTGCATGAAATAACTATAGATCGCTAAGCCAATTTGCAATGTTGAAAACGGATTTCTATATATCAGTGAATCAAGTGTATGATATAAAACTATAATCATCCAGCTCTAAGATATGTATTCGACTTTGTAATCATTTTCACCAATAAAAGTTTCCATTAAAAACTAAAGGCGGTTTAATAGCCATACCCTCAGGTTGGTGTTTTGAGGCAAAGTATATAATTCCAAAGAGAATGAAATCGTCAAAACCTTTCCAATGCCAAATCAGATTATTTAGGCAAAAATAATGGAAAAAATTTTATTAAAAAATATGACTAAAGTTTCATTGTAATATATATTAGAAAAAAAAAAGATATCCTGTTCATCTATACAAGCCATTAAAGTTGTTAGAAGATCCTCATGTATTCACTTAACGTACAAGGTAAAGAGAGAAATGAATAAAACCCAAAAATATAAATGAAAATTTGGCCTAGTTGTTAAGGAAAACGGAGGGAGACCTTTTTATAAATTTTCGTGAAAAGTTCGGAACTATATTTGACCTTTTTTTATTCATTAAAAAAGCAAGATGGTAAATGCCTCTTGAATATACATTACAACACCAGTAAAAGCAGATTAGGCGCTGCAATCAATAACCCATAAAACCATTATAAAAAATTTGAAAGAAGATTTTGGTGCTAAAAGTATGTAATTACCTTATGTTTTTTCTGATCTATTTCCTAAAGATTTATCGAATATTCTTATTTTAACATTGACATATATTAAAGTCACGATGCCAAAATTATTTACAGAAATGCATAGGACTGAATAACTACTTGTTATGCGTTTATAACTAATTATGAAGTCGAATATAAATCGATCTATCAATGAAATAAAAAATAATATTTCAATGGACTATTCGTTTGGCTACTTAAAGAAAATAAAACTTTAATTTTTCTGATCTCCAATAAGCAATGCTATTCAGCAATAACTAATATACATACAAACACACACACACACACACACACACACACACACACACATATATATATATATATATATATATATATATATATATATATATATATAATATATATATATATATATACTAATTATATATATATATATAAGGTCCTTTGTTACTTGTGCATATGGAAATGCGATATTTTTATTAACAAACTTTTAAATTTCCATAGAGGGAAGAAAATGGTGTAATTAGGATAACGAAAACAATAATGTAAAGCAATAATAAACAATATATTTTTTTTTTTTTTGTTTTTTTTTTTGTTTTAGTAAACTACATTTTGAGTAAAAATGCTAAATAAACTCTTCGTATCTCTATTCAAAGTAATCCTCCTAAATAAGCAATCATTATCGTACTTGGAAACAATTAATAAAATAATTGTTTACTAACCAGGAAATTGCGTTTTATCCCAAGATAAATTTTGAACATTTTAATAAGGGAAATATGGGAATTCATTACTCCTAGGATACGAAACTTTGATATGATAGAGAAAAAGAGCTTACAGTTATCCAGTCGGTAATAATCTATTTATATTTCTAATTGTTACAATGAAGAGAATACAAACGATATGAACATGATTTCAATTATAATATATTTACATTTAATAGTCTGGTGCTGATGAAATTCTCGTCAACTAAACACCCGATGTGCATTGAACTATTTAAGCGGATGGGTAGTTTCATAATTACATCCATGTTAATGACTAAATACAATAGTAATCTGAAGTCATTTGGGGACAATCAGTGATGTCACATTTATATTCGAATACCACGACCTTAAAATATATTCAAATTTAGAATTTAAAGTACAAATTCTTTTTTTTTATTATTATTTGATTGTTGGAAAATATGAAATATAAAAAAAAGATCTTCGTTATTAGACTTTTTTTTCTTTTTTAAATATGCAGATAAAAAACTGGATAAAATCCTTTTATTGTTATTATTATTACTTTCTAAGCTACAACCATAGTTGGAAATAATGGATACTATAAGACCAAGGGCTCCAACATAGAATATTTTAAGAACAATAACATCAAAATAGATATCTCCAGTATAAACTATAAAACTTTTAACAAAAAAAGAGGAAGAGAAATAAGATAGAATTATATGGCCAAGTGTACCCTCAAGCAAGAGAATTCTAACCCTTTGAAAGAAAAAAAAAATAACTATTAATAAGCCATTGACAAATGGGTATTTTTTATATTCAGGTAAATTTCAGTTTGTTTATCTATTTCCTAAATAAAAGAAGCAATGGAAAGAATATTTAAAAATATTAAATTTCTCTTTTCCCATTTGATCCACTTCAATGACTCATGCAATTGAGTCATTTTAGTTTCATGTAATGGAATTTTCGTGAGAGAGAGAGAGAGAGAGAGAGAGAGAGAGAGAGAGAGAGAGAGAGAGAGAGAGAGAGAGAGAGAGAGAGAGAGAGAAGACCAATGTCACGAGACTATCTATTGGTAAAGTTAGCGAATCTCCCGGGATCACTAAGGAGGTCTCATGAGACATTCATGTGAAAACATGAACCAATATCTTAGCTTTATGAAGCGAAGTTTTTATTTTTTTTCTTTCTTTTTACTTTTGTCCCAATTCATAAAATTACAGAGAAAATTTAAGAATTATGAGCAACGTAAGAATTCACTCATTTTCATAAGAGGTTTATATATATATATATATATATATATATATATATATATATATATATATATATATATATATATATATATATAGTATATATATAGTATACATATATATATATATATATATAGATAGATAGATAATTATAATTTTTTGAATACTATATTAAATATACTTGAGTTTGATATTTATGTTATTTTTATTAATTAGGACAAACACAAGAAACAAAAAGTTTTCTCTCAATCCATTTAGGGGAAAGATATTTCCAGCGATGGTTCAAAAACCACTCATGAAATGTAAAGGCAAGGGACAGTAATACCCTAAAGATTTAACATATATACATTTGATCAGCACCCAAGTCCACTCTGCAGCCAAGATAAGGTCAGGTAGAGCAAGGCAATTGCTGCTAATGACACAGCAGGTAAAGCTATAAACTCCTCCAAATCCCACATTCTTAGCTCCCAAGGATGGTGAGGTTTAATTCAATAAAAAAACTATCATGTTTGAGCGGGACTCGAACCCCCGTCTGGCAAACACCTGGCAGAGACGTTACCAATCAGGCCACAACAACCCTACCAAAGCTAGGATCAGGGATAGCCAGACAATGGCTGCTGATGACGCAGCAGGTAGGTTTATAAGATCCTCCAAATCCCACATTCTTACCTCACAAGGATGGTGAGGTTCAATACACTAAAGAAACTATCATGTTTGAGCGGGACTCGAACCCCTGTCCGGAAAGTGCCAGGCAGGGATGATTCCAATAGGCGCCTATAAAGAAATTCTCTTCAGAAAGAATTTAAGAAAATTTATATCGTTATCTTAAATCTAAGATCTTCGAAGAGAAATTCATTTTACGCTTATTGGTTCTCCCTTTATCCTTCGTTCATGTTTTATGCTGATTGAGAATATTCTAAGTATTTTATATCATTGTAATCTCCCATTAGAATGAATATACGTGAGTTTTTATCTTTGAGATTCCTTTCTCTCTCTCTCTCTCTCTCTCTTCTCTCTCTCTCTCTCTCCTCTCTCTCTCTCTCTCTCCTCTCTCTCTCTCTCTCTCTCCCCCAGGGTGCTATAAGCCGAAGGGCTCCAACAGGGAAAAAATAGGCCAGTGAGGAAACGAAAATAGAAACTAAAAAAATTATATGAAAGTAATGAACGATTAAGATTATATGTTTTAGGAATACTAACAGTCATTAAAATATATACATTTCATGTATAAACTATAAAAAAGAAACTTATGTTAGCCTGTTCATTATAAAAACATTAGCTGCAGGTTAGAACTTTTGAAGTTCTGCCAATTCAACTACCTGATTAGGAAGATTATTCCACAACTTGGTTACAGCTGGAATAGACCTTCTAAAATACTGTGTTAGTATTGGGCAACATGATGGAGAAGACATGACGTTTAGGATAACTGCATACCTAGTATTACGAACAGGATGTATGCAAGGAAATGTATCAGAAAACTATGACATATTCGAAATGGAAATAACACAATAAAATTTGTCTTGAAATAATTTTTAAAAAAATAGCATCTAATTGAACATCTGCTAAAGTAAAAAATGCCTTCGCTTATACTATTTAACATTTGCCGTAAAAAAAAAAAAAAGGATAAAAACCCTGGAATAAGTGATCCCAGGCATTTGCCGTTTTTACGAATGGATATATTGACGTTAAGGATTGATAATTCGGTCACCAACCCGTAAAACATAAAAAAAGTATGGTAAAATTACGGTTGCCTGTATTTTACTGAAATACAACTGAGAACTATATGTTTGCGGAGAATTTTCGATTCAAATTACAGTTTTTTTTTTTAACAGTGTATACAAATGCTATCAATTCATTTTTAAGGGTTATAACGACCAGACAATACATACTTAACTAAAAGCCACCAGAAAATAGATAACTTAATATCCTCATATGAAATTACTCTATGAACACAATCTATATTTCATTAAGCATTTTGAGTTTTTCATACATAAATCTATTAAGACACCACTGTTCAGTACAGTATATTCGATTATTTTTCTCTTACCCAAATTTATGTTTTCTAGAATATCCAAAAGTAAATCTGTCATGAATAAGCAAAACTTAAACACAAACTGAAGTCTCTTAATATTTATTTAGATATAATATAAATGGATATATTGAGTAAAATTATTGACATTTAATTAAATACTTATTGCTAAGAAGACCTCTGTATCAACTTGTGTATATATGTATATATATATATATATATATATAATATATATATATATATATATATATATATATATATATATATATATATATATATATATATATATATATATATATATATATATATATATATATATTACATGATATTTCTGCCTACCAAAAGCCATGTAGATCATGAAATATCACTATCAGTCTCTGTAGATATTCATCAGGTACAAATGAACATAGGGTTGTGTTGGCCTGTTAATAACATCCTTGCCTGGTGATTGCCAGACTGGGGTTCGAGTCCCCGTCAAACTTGTTAGTTCCTCTAGTTGCTGTAACCTCACCATCCTTGTGCGCTAAGGATGTGGGGTTTGGGGGAGCCTATAGGTCTATCTGCTGAGTCACCAGCAGCCATTGCCAAGCCTTCCTTGGTCCAAGCTTGGATGGAAAGGAGGCTTAGGCAATGTCACTCGTCCCTTGCCTGTGCCATCCATGGGCGGTCCTTTAATCATTTAATCCTTTAAATAATTGAATGTAATATGATAGACTTTGACATTGTATTTTTTGATAATGGTGAAATTCTTGATACCTGATTCAGACACATTCTAGACAGGAAATGCGGACACAGGATTTGGGTTGACTGACCACGGGGTGTCCCATTACATATTTAAAATCAGCATAAATTGGGGACATTTACGTTAGTGTTCCGTCAGCAAGATATTTATTCAATGACATTAGCAGATGAGTTAAAAAGGTTTCCCTCATAGATATGCTTTATTATGAGAGAGAGAGAGAGAGAGAGAGAGAGAGAGAGAGAGAGAGAGAGAGAGAGAGAGAGAGAGAGAGAGAGAGAGCAAATGTAACATCTACTGAGAATGAAAAAAGGCTTATGGCTCTTCGCATAAAATTAACAAAATCCAGACAAATAGAGATTGGTCCATAAGTAGGTGGACATTATGTGGAACAAGTTTATATATCAGTTATATCATTACAAATATATTCAATATAAATACGTTATTTATTCTATATCATTTATAATTTTTTAAACTACAATTATATAGAAATAGCACGAATAACATATTTATAATGAACACACTTGTAATAATATAACAGATATGAACCTATTTCACATACTGTACAACTACTTTTGACAACCCTGTAGTGCCCATATGGATAGACAAGCTCTGTCCGCAGAGGGCAGATTAATAACAAAACTTTTGGATTGGATAAAAAGAAAGGGGGATTGATCCACTGGGATAGTTGAAAGAAGCAAAGATAGATGATGTATGTTCTCAATAACATGATCCAAAACTTGTAATAAAACGTTTGAAGCAGTCCTTATCCATGGTATTCTTTTCATATCTGTTTGATTTTTTGCAATATAAAAAGATACGAATATATCTGTTAATATTTTGCAAAGCTTTCGTATGATTGATGCTGATAATGATGATGATCTAATCTTTATAAAAACGAAAAAGAAAAAAATCGTAGGAATAGAATCTACGGATACTATACATAAGACACATACAAATTGAGAGAGAGAGAGAGAGAGAGAGAGAGAGAGAGAGAGAGAGGAGAGAGAGAGAGAGAGAGAGAGAGAGAGAGAGAGAGAGGAGAGGAGAGAGAGAGAGAGAGAGAGCATGAAAATACCTGTTTTTCAGCTTTAATGAAAGATCTCAAAGCCTTCCTCTGAAACAAAGAACGTGAGAAAACATACATATTTCAAGGCAGTTTTTTCCTCCTTTGTCATTGAAAATACTACGGCCTCTCTTTGTAGGTTTTAAGAATGGTTTTCATACATAATGTAAACGTAAAACCTACCTGTTTATAAGAAGTAAAAGGATGCGAATATGTGCTTACAGAATGACGGAAATATGAGGTTTTTATCGGTACCACCTTTCTACAAGGTACGTTTTGAAACGCAGAGGCTAACTAGAGGGGCACTCAGTTTATTTCTCAACTCTTTTTGTTCGACCTTGACCTTGACCTATGACCTAAACATGTATTAATTGACGAGGATTTTCGTACACTCAAATATGAATCAGGTTTGAAGTCTCTGTGACAACACTATCCTATCTCATGAAATTATGTGAATTTGACATTTTGCTTGACCGTAACCTTGACCTTTCACCTCGACATTTTAAAATTAATCATTTCCATATTTTTAATTCCTACAAGTTTCATTACTGTACCATTAAAATTGGGGCCAGGAAACTGTACACATTCCAACATACACAAATCAACACAAACAGACACGGGAAACATGACATCCTTCCAACTTCATTTTCGCTTAGATTATCACCTCAACAGGGTTTTATATAAAGAAAAAATGCTCAATAATTTTTCTACGGTTATTTCCATTCATCATATTATGCCAGTACTCGTAATAGGAAATTTTATGCATATATACCTTATCCTGACTAAATACGTAGGTGTAAAATAAAGCATTATTAAATGGTACACATTTTAAGAAGAATGAAAAACGAAAGATTCGAGTCGAAAGTAAATATCAACTAATTACTCTGACTATTGAAATTCCTCTCATCTTGGAAACTGACTTCTTTTGAGGATCACTGGCAATTGATCTCTTCGCCCGAGAAGATTTAATTAAGAATTAGAAACTAGAAACTAGTAATTAGAAATTCCTTTGAAACTAGATTAAAAACTGGTTTCGTATTAAAATCCCAGCTCTATTAGATCAACTAGGTTGATTTCCGTGACATAGGATTAGCATTATTATAAATTTGTGATTAGCAGAGAGAAATAAGAATATGATTGCTGGGAATAATATCAGGAAGAAATGTTTTGTTCAAAGTTGCAGAAAATATTTTTTTATGTTGAACAGCTGACATCAGTCTTTTTGTAGTTTATATATGACATATCTGATGTTACTGTTTTTAAAATGATTTATTTTTAATTTTTTCTCATAATGTATTCATTTCCTTATCTCCTTTCCTCACTGAGCTATTTTCCCCTGTTGGAGCCCATGGGATCATTGCATCTTGCTTCTCCAACTAGGGTTGTAGCTTAGCTAGTAATAAAAGTAATAATAATTAAACCCAACTGCTTTAATTTCAAGCAGAGCCTATATAAGCATCACACGAACTTTAATCAAGATCGAGATCGGGAAAGAGAGATGGTGGATCGTCTGCAAAGTAACAACAAACATACCTACGAACAAGATTTTGATCATTGAAGTTTTCTGCCTCTAACAAAGACCTATTATTATTATTATTATTATTATTATTATTATTATTATTATTATTATTATTATTATTATTATTATTATTATTATTATTAGCTAAGATACAACTCAAGTTGGAAAAACAGTATGGTATAATTCCAAAGGCCCAACAGGGATAAATAAGCCAGCGACGAAAGGAAATAAGGAACAAATAATCTACAAGAGAAGAAATTAACCAATTGAAATAAAATATTTAAAAAAGTGACAACATTAAAATAAACCTTTCATATCTAAACTATAAAAAATTAAAAAAGAAAAGAAAATACAAGAGGACGAGAAATAAGAAAGAATAGTGTGGCCAAGTGCACCCTCAAGCAAGAGAACATCTATTCATAAACAAATAGAATCAATAATATCTGTCTTTTTATAACCCTTTTTTTTTTACCATAGTGATTAGGCCTACATCTAATCAATACCAATAATCAATTATTCGAGTAATTAGATCCTTTCAAAAAAATAATAAACACGATCGAGTCCTTCAGAACTGTATCAAAATATGAAAATGGTGACCGTGCATGATAGATTCTTGATCCAGATATATATATATATATATATATATATATTATATATATATATATATATATATTTATATATATATATATAATATATTTATATATATATATATATATATATATATATATACACACCATATATGTATATTTATATATATATATATATATATATATATATATATATATATATATATATATATATATATACAAAATATATAAATAAATATATATATTATATATATATATATATATATATATATATATATATATATATATATATATATATGCAAAATATATATATATATATATATATATATATATATATATATACAATATATATATAATATTTAATATATATTATATATATATATATATATATATATATATATATATATATTATATATATATTACACTATTATGTAATGAAGCACATACAGAAAACCTATCTGTATACATAAATACACAATTCTCCCTAAACGATGAAAATCCTGGATTAAATGCTGCCAGGTATTTACCGTTTCAAAAACGAATATATTGGCGTTAATGAGTGATATTACGCTAACCAACACTTAAAAGAAATAATAAACAAATTAAGGTAAAAAAGACGATGGCCTGTATTTTACAGTAATGCAGCTGAGAATAATATATTACGATGAAGAATATCTGAATAAAATTACGGTTTTTTTTAACAGTGCACATTACCAGAAAATCTTCACTGGAAGGAATGGAGGCAAATGAATTATGAAAAATGATACGCAGAACCCAATAGGAAAAACGTCAATTATATGCCAATAGACATTTCGACGCCATTTCAAAGAATAATCCTTTTTGTTATTTAATTTTATTTTTTTACTCGGTGACAAAGCATATCATAAAGCGCTTTATCAAATCCAAAATAAATATTTATCAGTGAGAATAAAAATGGATACTTTGGGGTTGCTTATAAAAATTAAATAATATGTCTCTTAAAAAACAATAATCTATAGCCAATTCTTTTAGTGAGGCAGATTTACACCGAGTCGCAGGGGTGCACCTTTAGCTTGGAAATGTTTCCTGATCGCTGATTGGTTGAACAAGATAATTCTAACCAATCAGCGATCAGGAAAATTTTCCGAGCTAAAAGGGCAGCCCTGCAAGTCGGTGCAAATTCGTCTCATTAAAAAAAAATTATTATAGATCGGGCACTCGGAAGGGCGGATACCCTTACCCATATCCCAATTTATATCACAAGATAGGTCGGCGTCAATGACCTTTAATGTCAGGATGCCAAAAAACCTTCAATCAATCAATGAATCACAAGATAGGCAATTGAATTAAACCCCTTTTAGCACTATTCCCCTGCAAATTGGAAAGAAAATGACAACGATACAGAAAACAGACATTTTTGACCTTTTCGTTACCTGGCCTTTGATCTAATCACTCCCAAAATCTATTATATTGCCCTTGGAACATGGCCAATGATCCCCACCAGATTTCATGATATTCGGTCAAATAGTTTTTGAGTTACTCGAACCACAAACAAACAAACATACAAGCATAAATAAACAATATCATTATATATTATTTGTATATCAAAGGTAGGTAATTGAATTTTGCATATTTTATCACAAGCTTCTTGCAAATCAGAGAAAAATCATACATAATTTAATGAAATAGGTCAAATGGTTTTTGAGTTATACAAATCAACAACATACAGGCAGACATCCAAACAAATAACTACACTCCTATTGAAACATAACGTATTATTATTATTATTATTATTATTATTATTATTATTATTATTATTATTATTATTATTATTATTATTATTATTATTATTAGATAAGCTATATCCCTAGATGGAAAATCAGATGCTATAAGCTAAAGGCCTTCAACTGAGAAGAAATAGCCGAATGAGGAAAGGAAATAAGGAAATGAATAAACAATATGAGAAGTGATGAACAATCAAAAAATAAATATTTTAAGAACAGTAACAACAATAAATTAGATCTTTCATACATAAACTATAAAAAAAGAGACTTAAGTCAGCCTGTTCAACATAAAAACACTTGCAACAAATTTGAACTTTTGAAGTTCTACAGATTCAACTACCCGATTAGGAAGATCATTTCACATCGTGGTTACAGACGGAATAAAAACTTCTAGAACACTTTTAGAATGACCTGAATCCTGTTTCTTTTTTTCACTGATCTTTAGATATTTATTCAGGATTTGACATGTGCTATGTGGATTGACATCTTGTATAAAAAACTATCTCATATGAGCAAGGGTTAATCTTTTAAATGACAATCATAATGACAGTTATATTTTCCTATTGACAGATAACTGACGCTTTTATATTGTTTTTATTGGTCTCTCTACATTGTAGGTCATAGGTGACTTTGTGACTTATGAACTCTCTAATCCTAGAGAAAATTCTTATGAGACTGAGCAAGTATCTGTGGATATATATATATACATATATATATATATATATATATATATATATATATATATATATATATATATATATATATATATATATATATATATATATATATATATATATATATATATATATATATATTTACATATATATCTGTGTGCCTGATATTTCCTAAAAAAATCCTTTAACTACTAGTTCTTGATTAAATAACTTAGCTTTAAGAATATAAATATTTGCAAATGAAATAGTTCTTGAAAAAAAATGCTACTATAAAGATGAACTATAGATTAAATTTTCATTATTTATGCATGTTTTACATTTTAATTATATGGAGAAATCTGTATAGTGTAAGGAAGCACAAATGAAAATACTTTTTATTTACAATAATAAATAAAGAGAAATGTCCCTATTTAAATAAATTATTTTTTTTTATATTTTGACCATTCTGATAAATTTAATGGACAAACTATCCATGAAAACGAATGCATTTATCTTACTTAAACCTTTTCTAAAAACGTCTCACGTCCTTCCAGAATCCTTCCAGATGCTCTGGCGCACTAAGAGTAATGAAGATCAAAGGAAGAGCAGCTGTTACTCACTGTGAAGACTCACAGGTTTGTTGCAATAGGTGAGATTGGAGCTAGCATTAAGCGTGTTCAACTTATGACTTTAATCTTTAGAGAGAGAGAGAGAGAGAGAGAGGAGGAGGAGAGAGAGAGAGAGGGAGGAGAGGAGGAGAGAGAGAGAGAGAGAGAGGAGGAGAGAGAGAGAGAATGAAACTTTACAAAGGGTTTAATTCTGAAATTCAAATATATATCTAGAAATTATTATTATTTTTCAGAATTAAACTGAATCATATATACCACATAAAAATAAAATATACCTATGCTGCAAACATTCATAGATGAAATGTTCATAATTAGAAGTAGAAGAAATAATAATAAAGAACATCATGTCACATTTCATTGAAACATTAAATAAAATACAGTCAATACTAGATTGGAGAGGTGAATAAAAAAACGCATCTTTTTCCCCATGATCTTGCATATTATTTACTTATTTTCACTAGCAGGGTATTCTGATTTTAATAAGACACTCACTATGGTAGGCTTCACATCACATATTTTATTAGTTGAAAATAATTTCAAAGAAAAATGGTTTAAGAAACGTTCTTTCTTAAAATAAATGTATAATCAGTATTTATTTAATGGCCTGCACAGTAATAAAAAACAATAGTTTAAATAAAAGCCTATTATCTAGCTCGTGAGCATTAAGCTGTTCATTTGGCTTCTGCATAACATATTGCTTACATATTAAGAAATAATAAAAAAAAGAAAAAAAAAAATATAGAATGCATTGTCTGCTAGTCTGAGTATACTGCTAACCATGCTAGTACCTTTGGAAAGAGTAACATGAAAAATGGCACAGCTCTTCCCCAGAGAAAAATAATACATCCGTTTCTTGCCAAATGAATGATGAATATTACGCCAAAACGAAAGGTCTAAGGAAATACCTATGATGAGATGTTTTGAAATTCCGTTATCCCAAGATACTACTTCTATTTAAACGCTTGAACTAAAAAATAGGTCAGCACGAGCCACAAAATTTCCATAGGATTCAAAAGCCAATGAAGAAACAAAGTAAATCCATGGCTAGATAAAGTCTATGGAAAACTATTTAGTTGTAATCAGTTGCAATATTAATCATATAAAGGCATTAGAAATAGCAAGTGTGTTATGATATACATACACACACACCACACACACACACACACACACACACACACACACATATATATATATATATATTATATATATATATATATATATATATATATATATATATATATATATATATATATATATATATATATATATACAGGGCCGGACAAGAGCCCCCGCCCCGAAAAAAAACTAATCTCTTCTCCTTTCCTAAGGGTCTTGACGTAAGGTCCTATATTAACTGGAAAAAAACAAAAAACATAACCATAGACTTTTTCAAAGTACAAGTTCCTCGGCAACCAAAAGGTGTTAAGAGTATTCTTGGGATCGTTGAAAAGGTCTCGAGGTCCCACGACGTATAGGTGTGTCGATGGGCGTACCCCTCCCTATGAAGGCCAGAGAGGCAAAAACCGTAATATACGGGGTAAGCGTACCTCAGGAACTACAAAAAATTAAGTGGTGTTCTTGAGCTCGTTGGAAAGGTTTCAAGGTCCTGAGACGTATAGGGTATGATATGGGCACACCCCTTCCCATAAGGGGTAGGGATGCAAGAACCATAAATCATGGGGTATGCGTATCTCAGTAACCACAAGGAGTAAAGGGGTTTTCATGGGTTCATTGAAAAGGTCCCGAGGTCCTAAGCATGTCGGTGGAGGAGATGAGTGCACTACATCAAGGTATAAGGGACAAGACGCGAAAATAAAGGGTATGCGACTATCAGGAACCAGAAACAATTAAAAGTGTTCTTGGGCTCGTTAGAAAGGTCTAAAAAAGTTTCGTTGTATATAGCACCCGACCCAACTCATAGTCACCTTTTCGGGGCGGTGATCCCTAAACAGCGCTTTGGGTTATATATATATATATATATATATATATATATATATATATATATATATACTATATATATATATATATATATATATATACATCATATATATATATATACATCATATATATATATATATATATATATATATATATATATATATATATATATATATATATATATATATATATATATATATATATATATATATATATACACACACACTACATTTTATGAAACCGCTAGGATAATTGATTTTAATCAATTCTTGTCGAGCATGTCTTACGCTGCCGCAATTATCAATTCAAATCAATGGCTCCTCCACTATAGTTCCGATCAATTGACTAAATGAATAAGTCATTAGCAACGAACATATCCAATTCAATTCGCTGGCAATAACACCATTCACTTTTCTAATTAAATTCCCTGGTGTGATTGATTCCTGGAACAGCAAATGGCATTGGATATGCATCTAACATAGGTAGGTTGTGAGTGAGCAAAGGAACGTTGGAGCTTTGTCATATGAAACTCATTTTGGTCAAAGGAAATCTGTAAAATTAAAATACAATAGTGGCTATTTTATACAACCCTTAACTTCATAGTATGTATATTCATTTGATTAATATTATCCTCTTAGTTAAGAGGAACTCTGATATAAAATTAATTTCATTCAAAGGAAAACTTAAATATGTGGAATACAGTAGTGGGTATTTCATTCAACTTTTGACTTGATAGCATTTATGAATATTTAATAAATATTATCCACATCTCATAAATATGAAATAAAGTAGTGGGTATTTTTTCCAACCCTTGAGATCATTGTATTCATGAAGATTTAATTAATATTATCCACATAGTTATCTGTTTTGATTTTGATATTCATTCAAAGGATATCTCAAATAAAATGAGGTTATGTTATTCAACCCTTGCCTTCATATTATCTATGAACATTTGAATAATATTATCCGCATAGGTATGTGTTTTGATTTTGATATGCAATTAAAAGAAATTTGTGAAAAATAAAATAGTGGCTATTTTGATCTCAGTATTTATGAACATTTAACTAATATCATCCACATAGTTATGTGTTTTTAATTTGATAATTACTCATAATTTTGTTTATTTGAATAAATGAAATATATTATCACCCATACAGTTATATGTAACGATTGTGAAACTTAACAGTTGCAGGATTTTTGTATTTGAAGTATAAACCATATACGAAAAATTAATCAACATCCTAAGAAAAAGTAAGCAACACTTTTCACTGTCCTTTACCTCTGCCATTCCTGAGTAGTCTTTAAACCTTTAAACCCCTACAGAAACTAATAGTCGTTAGGACACTGAACCACCTGCATTTTGA
>NC_090725.1:315257216-315259716 GCF_036898095.1 Palaemon carinicauda | reverse complement strand
CTTCATTCCATATCCATTTACTTATATCCATCGTCCATAATTATACGGGATAGGAGGGGAGAGAAGTCCTAAAGGCATTATAGAGAAAGCAATTTTCCTTTCTCTGAAAATAGGATGTTATGAATGATGAATGTTTTGCATAATGACTGGTTCAACAAACATTGCAACAAGTCTGATATCAAAAAATAATTTTCATGTTTCCTTATTTAAAAAGTTCTTGATTGATTCTAGAAATTTCATGTATATATATATATATATATATATATATATATATATATATATATATATATATATATATATATATATATATATATATATATATATATATATATATATGCAGTTTTCATGACCTACTTTTATTTATTTTCAGTGTTAAAATTATTTGCAGTTTGCATGACTACTTTTATTTCCTTTCAGTGTTAAAAATAGTTGCAGTTTGCAGGACTACTTTTATTTCCTTTCAGTGTTAAAAATAGTTGCAGTTTGCATGACTACTTTTGTTTCCTTTCAGTGTTAAAAAATAGTTGCAGTTTGCATGACTACTTTTATTTCCTTTCAGTGTTAAAAATAGTTGCAGTTTGCATGACTACTTTTATTTCTTTTGAGTCCCAAAAATATAGTTGCAGTTGGAATGACTAAAAAAATGTTGAAAGGTGTATGACTATTTCTAATTAAGTGCTAAAAAAATAAAAGGTTACTAGTTGGCATGACTACTTTTATTTCCTTTCAGTCCTACAAATATTGTTCAAATTGGCATGGCTAATTATATGTCGTTGGAGTGCTAAAAATATAGTTACAAGTTGGCATGACTACTTTTATTGCGTTTGAGTACTAAAAAATAGTTGCAGTTGATATTACTTTTGAGTGCTTAAAAATAGATTAAGTTTGCATGACTACTTTTATTTCCTTTGAGCGCAAAAAGTAGGTGCAGTTGGCATGACTACTTATATTTCTTTTGAGTGCTTAAAAATAATTGAAGCTGGCATGACTACTTATATTTCTTTTGAGTGCTTAAAAATAATTGAAGTTTTTTTTGACTTCTTATATTTCTTTTGAGTGCTTAAAATAATTGAAGCTGGCATGACTACATATATTTCTTTTTGAGTGCTAAAAAAGATTGAAGCTGGCATAACTACTTATATTTCTTTTGAGTTCTTAAAAATAATTGAAGTTGGCATGACTACTTATATTTCATTTGAGTGCTTAAAAATAATTGAAGTTGGCATGACTACTCATATTTCTTTTGAGGGCTTAAAAATAATTGAAGTTGGTATGACTACTTATATTTCTTTAGAATGCTTAAAAATAATTGAAGTTGGCAAGATTACTATATGTCTTATGAGTGCTTAAAAATTATTGAAGCTGGCCATGACTACTTATATTTATTTTGAGTGCTTAAAAATAATTGAAGTTGGCATGTCTACTTATATTTCTTTCGAGTGCTTAAAAATAATTGAAGTTGGCATGACTACTTATATTTCTTTTGAGTTCTAAATATAATTGAAGTTGGCATGACTACTTATATTTCTTTTGAGTGCTTAAAAATTATTGAAGTTGGCATGACTACTTATATTTCTTTTGAGTGCTTAAAAGCAATTGAAGTTGGCATGACTACTTATATTTCTTATGAGTGCTTAAAAATAATTGAAGTTGGCATGACTACTTATATTTCTTTTGATTTCTTAAAAATAATTGAAGTTGGCATGACTACTTATATTTCTTTTGAGTGCTTAAAATTATTAACGTTGGCATGATTACTTATATTTCTTTTGAGTGCTTAGAAATAATTGAAGTTGGCATGACTACTTATATTCTTTTGAGTGCTTAAAAATAATTTAAGCTGGCATGACTACTTATATTTCTTTTGAGTCCCTTAAAATAATTGAAGTTGGCATGACTACTTATATTTTCTTTGAGTGCTTAAAAATAATTGAAGTTGGCATGACTACTTATATTTCTTTTGAGTGCTTAAAAATAATTGAAGTTGGTATGACTACTTATATTTCTTTTGAGTGCTTAAAAGTAATTGAAGTTGGCATGACTACTTATATTTCTTTTGAGTGCTTATAAGTAATTGAAGTTGGCATGACTACTTATATTTCTTGTGAGTGCTTGAAAATAATGAAGTTGGCATGATACTTATATTCCTTTTGAGTGCTTAAAATTAATTGATGTTGGCATGACTACTTATATTTCTTTTGAGTGCTTAAAAATAATGGAAGTTGGCATGACTACTTATATTTCTTTTAAGGGCTTAAAAATAATTGAAGTTGGCATGACTACTTATATTTCTTTTGAGGGCTTAAAAATAATTTAGTTGGCATGACTACTTTTATTTCTTTAGAGTGCTTAAAAATAGTTAAAGTTGGCATGACTACTTTTATTTCTTTAGAGTGCTTAAAAATAATGGAAGTTGGCAAGACTACTTATATTTCTTTTGAGTGCTTAAAAATAATTGAAGCTGGCATGAATACTTATTTTTCTTTTGAGTGCTTAAAAA
>NC_090725.1:315224716-315252216 GCF_036898095.1 Palaemon carinicauda | reverse complement strand
ATTTTAGAAACCTTTTCTAAGAAAAAAAATATGTTCTAGTGCAACTTACAAAATAATTATGAACAAAGCCTAAGATGAGAGAAAAAAGGAATGTCATATCTTCTTGAAGCTATAATATGATACCCCGAAAATGGGATACTACTTTTTGTCGTCTCCGCATTGGTCATACTCGGTTGACACACTCGAGTTTCTGATGACTGGCTAACACACACCATATTGCGACGACTGTTTGGTACCCTTAAGAGTGAGGCATTTGTCGACCGAATATCCAACTTATAACACAGGAAGAAATAAATATCTTTTTGAGGCTCGAGGTGAGGATGGCAAGTTCATCCTTGCCAAGATTCTTTGGCATGATGTGTATTTTTAGATTCCGAAACATGCCTTCCAAGGCTATTCATATTTCCAATTTATAAGGACATCTCAATTTTATGGTTTGAGACTAAATATTCTTATAATTCTTTATAGCAAATTATATAGGCGTCAATGACCTTAGATGTCAGAATGCCAGTGAAATATAAATTAATCAACCAATCACCTTTTCATTCAAGATAACATGTATATACATTACCAAAAAAAAAGAAAAAGAAAACGAGTGTTACATAAGCATGACACCTTTAATTTTATCATCTTATTAAACTGGTCTCCCACAAAGTGTACATATATATATATATATATATATATATATATATATATATATATATATATATATATATATATATATATATATATATATATATATATAGACTCGACTGGCGAAATAAAACCGAGGCCCTTTGCGTCAATAGGAGAGGGAGTAGATGATGATGAATATATGCAGACTCTGAGAATTTCTGTTTTAACTTTCTAAAAAAGTATCGTTTTTGCAAATAAAACTTAGATTTCTATTTATCCGAGATTTTTTACCTCATAATTTGTTTACATGTTATCCATTACGTTTATATATAAGTTTCTTCTCTGAGTTAATCGGGCCAGCCCTGTAGAGTCAAGTTTGACTAATTGGGCCGGTTAATCACTTTCAATATTAATAAGCTGCTCTATTTTCTTTTATCCTTTTTGATATCCTCTCAATATATTTGAATTCCTTTCAAGGTATGTTACTCACGAGGTAGATCGAAATCCACATAAAAAACAAATTCTGGTTTGATCTTTAAAAGTTTGAAAGTCCAATGTTTTTGTATTACTGCGAGCCACCAGGGAAACCACTATATCCATGGAGTCTTTTTTCACTAACTGTTACCTCCATAAACACGTTTGGCCTTGTCTGCACTAATCATTTTACATTTTGCCCCAATAAGCTGTCAATATTATCTATGCTCTACATTCAATAAATCTTCAAAATACTCTCTTCATTAACCCACGAATGCGTTTACGTCTAAAACCATCTCTAAATTCGTATTTCTCGAGGGGTTTTTGAGGTCCATATATAAAGTAAACTTACTATCTTCACATTTTCTTCTATTGAAAGGACTTTTTTTTTCTCAATAAAATATATATTCAGCATATCCATCAGTTTTTCTTAATAGCTATCATTTTCTATCCACTTCATTTTAGCATCCTATCTATCTTCTTCTATGCTTATGATTTTATATCCTTTTGATGGGAACCAGACCTTCAGTAATTTGTATTTTCCTTCACTAATCCTTTTTTTCTTGTCGTCTATCTTCTTTTTTATAACTAGCTGGGAAAAGTAAATCTCGCGAGTGGATTGTTATTTACCACGACCGGACTTGAACCAGCAGGGAAAATCACAAACCTTATCTACCAATGGTTCAAATAAACCCCAAAAATTTTGAATAGTCCTCATCAATGGACAGAATCAATATATATCTAACGTCCCCAATTCGCCCACACACCCAAGCCCTGATATATGCCGCCCATTCCTCAAAGAGATCATTTCATAATTCAACCTTCAATTGCACTCATTAAGTCAGCCTCGGAGGTAAATGTGCTGCCATCTATTGGATGACAATCTCGACGTATACGAAGATGTGATCAAGATGCGTGTTGGTCTCCAGACGTGATGTTGCATACGGGAGGAAGAGGATAGTCACTTGTTTCCATTCTCGAAATACATCTGGCAGCTGATTAAAGTGTCAAATTGAAAATATAAACAACTAAAGAATTCTCCTTTAGTATCTAAATTTTACTCTGATATTATATGTCCATGAAGGTGGCACCGAATTAGTGAAAACTCTCAGTATTCTCATCGTGGTCGATATCAATTTCGTAGTGGAGAAAATTAGGTTCCTTACTCTTGCTTACTGAAATCGCTTAACGTCTTACAACTTCATCTTTATAAAATTATATAACCATATTCAAAATTCTCCCTCTCATCTCAGGAGGATAGAAGAAATTGGAAACGGCTTTCCAGAAATAGCTACCCTGCATAGCGGGAAAAGCTTTAGTCGAAGAAAAAGAAGATATTAATTTATATGTTCTTATAACATTCGGCATCTGTAAAAGTCGCTTGATAGCTAAATTGCATTGCAATCTTTAGATTTTAGAAACCTTTTCTAAGAAAAAAAATATGTTCTAGTGCAACTTACAAAATAATTATGAACAAAGCCTAAGATGAGAGAAAAAAAGGAATGTCATATCTTCTTGAAGCTATAATATGATACCCCGAAAATGGGATACTACTTTTTGTCGTCTCCGCATTGGTCATACTCGGTTGACACACTCGAGTTTCTGATGACTGGCTAACACACACCATATTGCGACGACTGTTTGGTACCCTTAAGAGTGAGGCATTTGTCGACCGAATATCCAACTTATAACACAGGAAGAAATAAATATCTTTTTGAGGCTCGAGGTGAGGATGGCAAGTTCATCCTTGCCAAGATTCTTTGGCATGATGTGTATTTTTAGATTCCGAAACATGCCTTCCAAGGCTATTCATATTTCCAATTTTATAAGGACATCTTCAATTTTATGGTTTGAGACTAAATATTCTTATATTCTTTATAGCAAATTATATAGGCGTCAATGACCTTAGATGTCAGAATGCCAGTGAAATATAAATTAATCAACCAATCACCTTTTCATTCAAGATAACATGTATATACATTACCAAAAAAAAAGAAAAAAGAAAACGAGTGTTACATAAGCATGACACCTTTAATTTTATCATCTTATTAAACTGGTCTCCCACAAAGTGTACATATATATATATATATATATATATATATATATATATATATATATATATATATATATATATATATATATATATATATATATATATATAGACTCGACTGGCGAAATAAAACCGAGGCCCTTTGCGTCAATAGGAGAGGGAGTAGATGATGATGAATATATGCAGACTCTGAGAATTTCTGTTTTAACTTTCTAAAAAAAGTATCGTTTTTTGCAAATAAAACTTAGATTTCTATTTATCCGAGATTTTTACCTCATAATTTGTTTACATGTTATCCATTACGTTTATATATAAGTTTCTTCTCTGAGTTAATTCGGGCCAGCCCTGTAGAGTCAAGTTGACTAATTGGGCCGGTTAATCACTTTCAATATTAATAAGCTGCTCTATTTCTTTTATCCTTTTTGATATCCTCTCAATATATTTGAATTCCTTTCAAGGTATGTTACTCACGAGGTAGATCGAAATCCACATAAAAAACAAATTCTGGTTTGATCTTAAAAGTTTGAAAGTCCAATGTTTTTGTATTACTGCGAGCCACCAGGAAACCACTATATCCATGGAGTCTTTTTTCACTAACTGTTACCTCCATAAACACGTTTGGCCTTGTCTGCACTAATCATTTTACATTTTGCCCCAATAAGCTGTCAATATTATCTATGCTCTACATTCAATAAATCTTCAAAATACTCTCTTCATTAACCCACGAATGCGTTTACGTCTAAAACCATCTCTAAATTCGTATTTCTCGAGGGGTTTTGAGGTCCATATATAAAGTAAACTTACTATCTTCACATTTTCTTCTATTGAAAGGACTTTTTTTTCTCAATAAAATATATATTCAGCATATCCATCAGTTTTTCTTAATAGCTATCATTTTCTATCCACTTCATTTTAGCATCCTATCTATCTTCTTCTATGCTTATGATTTTATATCCTTTTGATGGGGAACCAGACCTTCAGTAATTTGTATTTTCCTTCACTAATCCTTTTTTCTTGTCGTCTATCTTCTTTTTTATAACTAGCTGGGAAAAGTAAATCTCGCGAGTGGATTGTTATTTACCACGACCGGACTTGAACCAGCAGGGAAAATCACAAACCTTATCTACCAATGGTTCAAATAAACCCCAAAAATTTTGAATAGTCCTCATCAATGGACAGAATCAATATATATCTAACGTCCCCAATTCGCCCACACACCCAAGCCCTGATATATGCCGCCCATTCCTCAAAGAGATCATTTCATAATTCAACCTTCAATTGCACTCATTAAGTCAGCCTCGGAGGTAAATGTGCTGCCATCTATTGGATGACAATCTCGACGTATACGAAGATGTGATCAAGATGCGTGTTGGTCTCCAGACGTGATGTTGCATACGGGAGGAAGAGGATAGTCACTTGTTTCCATTCTCGAAATACATCTGGCAGCTGATTAAAGTGTCAAATTGAAAATATAAACAACTAAAGAATTCTCCTTTAGTATCTAAATTTTACTCTGATATTATATGTCCATGAAGGTGGCACCGAATTAGTGAAAACTCTCAGTATTCTCATCGTGGTCGATATCAATTTCGTAGTGGAGAAAATTAGGTTCCTTACTCTTGCTTACTGAAATCGCTTAACGTCTTACAACTTCATCTTTATAAAATTATATAACCATATTCAAAATTCTCCCTCTCATCTCAGGAGGATAGAAGAAATTGGAAACGGCTTTCCAGAAATAGCTACCCTGCATAGCGGGAAAAGCTTTAGTCGAAGAAAAAGAAGATATTAATTTATATGTTCTTATAACATTCGGCATCTGTAAAAGTCGCTTGATAGCTAAATTGCATTGCAATCTTTAGATTTTAGAACCTTTTCTAAGAAAAAAAATATGTTCTAGTGCAACTTACAAAATAATTATGAACAAAGCCTAAGATGAGAGAAAAAAGGAATGTCATATCTTCTTGAAGCTATAATATGATACCCCGAAAATGGGATACTACTTTTTGTCGTCTCCGCATTGGTCATACTCGGTTGACACACTCGAGTTTCTGATGACTGGCTAACACACACCATATTGCGACGACTGTTTGGTACCCTTAAGAGTGAGGCATTTGTCGACCGAATATCCAACTTATAACACAGGAAGAAATAAATATCTTTTGAGGCTCGAGGTGAGGATGGCAAGTTCATCCTTGCCAAGATTCTTTGGCATGATGTGTATTTTTAGATTCCGAAACATGCCTTCCAAGGCTATTCATATTTCCAATTTTATAAGGACATCTTCAATTTTATGGTTTGAGACTAAATATTCTTATATTCTTTATAGCAAATTATATAGGCGTCAATGACCTTAGATGTCAGAATGCCAGTGAAATATAAATTAATCAACCAATCACCTTTTCATTCAAGATAACATGTATATACATTACCAAAAAAAAAGAAAAAAGAAACGAGTGTTACATAAGCATGACACCTTTAATTTTATCATCTTATTAAACTGGTCTCCCACAAAGTGTACATATATATATATATATATATATATATATATATATATATATATATATATATATATATATATATATATATATATATATATATATATATATATATATATATATATATATATATATATATATATATATATATATATATATGTACCTTGAATATGACGAAATATACACAAACAACGATTAAATCAACTCGCTATTACAGACGAAGCTGGAGATTGAGATGAAAATTGCAAGTAATTTCCAATTTTCTTCACAAGAGGAGAATTGGTGTTCAGCTCGAAGCAGAGAAAATGACGATCCAACTTCGAAGAAGCAGTCACTGTAATTTGATTGGAAGGTTCAAGTTCCTTCTGAGAGAGAGAGAGAGAGAGAGAGAGAGAGAGAGAGAGAGAGAGAGAGAGAGAGAGAGAGAGAGAGACAGACAGACAGACAGACAGAAAAAGGCAGCAGTAGGACGTTGCTCATGATACATTGTTTTTCGTGGTGAACTTTGAGAGAGAGAGAGAGAGAGAGAGAGAGAGAGAGAGAGAGAGAGAGGAGAGAGAGAGAGAGAGAGAGAGAGAGAGACTATACCAAGATTTCAAACTGGCAGCAGTAGGACGTTCTTCAGGATAGTGTTTTTCAAGGTGAAATTTTACTTAAAACATAGAGAGAGAGAGAGAGAGAAGAGAGAGAGAGAGAGAGAGAGAGAGAGAGAGAGAGAGAGAGAGGAGAGAGAGAGAGAGAGAGAGACTATACCAAGATTTCAAACTGGCAGCAGTAGGACGTTCTTCAGGATAGTGTTTTTCAAGGTGAAATTTTACTTAAAACATAGAGAGAGAGAGAGAGAAGAGAGGAGAGAGAGAGAGAGAGAGAGAGAGAGGAGAGAGAGAGAGAGAGAGAGAGAGACTGGTCAGCAGTAGGGCGTTGTTTAAGATACAATTTCTATCGTGGTGATATTTTACTGAGAGAGAGAGAGAGAGAGAGAGAGAGAGAGAGAGAGAGAGAGAGAGAGAGAGAGAGAGAGAGAGAGAGAGAGAGAGAGTACCAACATTTCAAAATGTCAGCATGAGGAAGTTGTTCAAGATTCAATGTTTTTCGTGAAGAAATTAAGCTTGAAGTTTATGCAAATGCTGTATTATGAAGGACATGATAACAAAATAGGTAATACAATAATCTAGACAGAAAAAAATTAATGAAAGGTGCAACAAAACCTTCAAATAGGCCACAGGAGCCTAATCTTCTTTCCCACCACTAACTATTATAGGTAGTAGGTTGGCCTAAACTTCTATAGGTATTAGGTTGGCTGGGGCACCAGCCACCCGTTGAGATACTGCAGCCAGAGAGTTATGGGGTCCTTTGACTTGCCAAACATTACTATATTGGATACTTCTCTCTGGTTATGGTTCAATTTCCCTTTGCCTACACACGCACAAACACACACACACAACGAATAGTCGGACCTATTTTTTTACATATTCTCCTCTGTCCTCATACACCTGACCACATAGATTACCAAACAATTCTTCACCACCCATGGGGTTACTGCACTGTAATTTTCAGTGCCCACTTTCATCTTGGTAAGGGTAAAAGTGACTCTTTAGATATGGTAAGCAACTCTTCAAGGAGAAGGACACTCCTAAATCAAACCATTGTTCTCTAGTCTTGGGTAATGGAATAGCCTCTGTACCTTGGTTTTCCACTGTCTTGGGGTAGAGTTTTCTTGCTTGAGGGTAAACTCGAGCACACTATTCTATCTTATTTCTCTTTCTCTTGTCTTGTTATATATTAAATAGTTTATAAAGGAGATATTTATTTTAATGTTGGTGTTCTTAAAATATTTTATTTTTCCTGGTTTCCTTTCCTCACCGGGCTATTTTCCCTGTTGGAGCCCCTGGGCTTATTAATTCTGCTTTTCCAAAAAGGGCTGTAGCTTAGCAAATAATAATAATAATAATAATAATAATAATAATAATAATAATAATAATAATAATAATAATAATAATAACCCTACACTTTTAATCTTGGGGGTTATTCACTCATATCAATATTTAGGAGCAATAATCCATATCCTTAGAGTTATTGCAATCAGGTTGTCTTATTATTACAACCCAGTATTTTTCTCGTTCACTCCAAATCCAATGGTAATTATAAATCGTAGCATAAGCTCTATATTTTCGATCAATTGATGAAAGTGGATGAAATGATTAAAATCAAGTCACGCGCAATCAATCCTCGCTAACCAGATCACAAGAGCTTTGAAGCTTAAATCGTAATCAGCATGCAGATTACTGAGTTTTTCATTTTCTAATTGAACTGTAATCAAATTACTTTAATTTAAGCATTAAATACAGCAAAACTGTTTTCTAACCTCATTTCAAGTTGGTGTCGTGTGTTTGAATTCCAATATTATCATGTTTTACTTGTTTTAGCCTTATTTGTAATCCGGCGTTCAGATAAGGATGTCAACCCTTATACAGACAAGATAATGTAATCCTTCTGTACATAATGTCAAACATGAGTTTCTTCTATCGTTAATCCATTTAGGGTTGTAGGGGCCTATTGGACACGCCCCTGCCAGGTAATCGCAAGGCTGTGACCAAGTTGTGGAATAATCTTCCTAATCGGGTAGTTGAATCAGTAGAACTTCAAAAGTTCTAACTCGCAGCAAATGTTTTTATGTTGGATATACTTACATAATTCCTTTTATGTTTTTTATATCAAATATCTATTTTAATGTTGTTAATATTTGAAACTATTTTATTTCAAACTTTTCAGTAGTCCTTATATCGTTTATTTCTTTCCTTACTTCCTTTCCTCAATGGGCTTTTGTTCCCTGTTGGAGCCCTTGGGCTTATAGCATCTTGCTTTTCCAACTAGGGTTGTAGTTTAGATAAAAATAATAATAATAATAATAATAATAATAATAATAATAGTAATAATAATAATAATGATAATCTGGGGTTCGAGTCCTGTTCATACTGGTCAGTATTTTCGTCTGCAATCTCACCATCCTTGTGAACTAAGGATGAGGGCTATAGGGGAGCCTCTAGGTCTACCTGCCGAGAGAGGGTTGTGACTCAAAGGCAGGATGAAAGCAACTGAGTAAACTTTATTACAGAACACTCGTTTATATATATACATAAACCCCAGGCAAAAAGGACACACAAAACATAATGCAATTTCATGTTCAACCGAAAAGATCACCGGTTAACAGTTAATGGTGAGAAGAACAGACATGTTATTTCAGGTTCTTAACAGTGCGAGAGGAGAGTGAAGATATATGCATAATACGTAAAAAAAAATTAAATGTCGTTACTATGTACGATCGTCTGACACACTGTTGGTACATGGCTCCCCCCATAAAAATGACATACTGTACATGTTAAATAGGGAGCCCTGATCTAGAGAGGCGAACTGTAGGCGGGTCATCTGGCAGGAGATAAGCAGGTTTTAAACGATCAATGGAGACCTAGTTTTCTTTGCCACGAATGTTTAGTAGGAATGCTTTCAGACTGCGTCGGATCACAAGGAAAGGGCCCGTGTAAGGGGGCGTTAGCGGTTGCTTGCCAGTGTCATTGCGTAGGAAGACGCGCGTTGCAGAGTGCAAGTATGTCGGTATGTGATGCTTTGCTGTGGGCTTGTAAGTATGGTGGCATGGAGTAAATTTTCCCACGACGTGACGTATGTGCTGGAGATCGTCGGAGGAGGTTGCAGAAGGAAAAAATTCGGCAGGGACGACCAACGAAATCCTTGCAGCGGGACATCAAAGCTACTTTGAGGGTGTGATAAAAATGTTCAACCATTCCACTTGCAGCGGGCTTGTAGGCAGTTTTCTGATGTATGGTGATGCCCAGGAGATTCGGTAACGATGTCCACAATTGAGAGGTGAAAGTGGTACCCCTGTCAAAAGTAATATGCTCAAGGATACCAAACCTTGCAATCTATCCTGAGAGTAAGGCAGATGTACATGAGGCGAACATTGCAGTTTCCATGGGAATGGCTTCAGGCCAACAAGTGGAGCGGTCGATGACCGTAAACAGGTAACGATGTCCTTGTGATGTGGGTAGGGGGCCTACAATGTCGACGTGAATGTGGGCGGAACGACGCTGAGGTTAAGGAAAGGTACCCACTCTTGAATCCGTGTGTCGATGTACTTTGGAAGTTTGGCAGGAAGTATAGGCGCGGACCCAATCCTTAGCATCGTTAGGAATGCCTTGTCCAAAGAACTTTGTCTTCAGCAGCTGTACAGTAGAACGGCATGAGTGATGTGAAAGACCGTGAATGAAATCAAACACCTGTCTGCGTATGGGAGCAGGAATCCAAGGTCGCGGTCTACCAGTACTGACGTCACAGAGGAGGGTGGTGTTGGAGTCTTCAAGGGGGATGTCTTCCTAATGGAGGGATGTGAAGGATGTCCTACATGCTTGTTACTCTGGATCCTGTCTTTGGGCTTCAGCCATGGCGTTGTAATCCAATCCCAGTTGAACGGCAGCCAACGTGTTTCTTGACAGGGCATCGGCAACGGGATTCATTTTCCCAGGGACGTA
This sequence comes from Palaemon carinicauda, assembly GCF_036898095.1. Taxonomy (NCBI): domain Eukaryota; kingdom Metazoa; phylum Arthropoda; class Malacostraca; order Decapoda; family Palaemonidae; genus Palaemon; species Palaemon carinicauda. The sequence continues at coordinate 315,242,035 of NC_090725.1, read as the reverse complement.
TTATAGGGTGCAATTGTATTCAGCCACGGGGGAGAGATGTCAGCGTTGATGAGCGGACCAGGCGTCATACTGTCGAGTAAAGGCGTGCAAAAGAGGCATGTGGTCTGTGCGAATGACGAAGGGCGTACCTTCTAAGAAATGGCGAAAGTGGCGGACAGCCAAGTGCACCGCCAGCAATTCGCGATCGAAGGTAGAATAACCAGACTCTGGCTTGGATAGTTTTCTGCTGAAGAAGGCCGATGGGTAAGGCGAGCCATTGACCACCTGCTCGAGTACTGCACCAATAGCGACATCGCTGGCATCGGTGGAGAGAAGGCGAGGGGCATGAGGGATAGGAAAAGTGAGAGCTACAGCGGTTGATAGGGCATTCTTTGAATTGCAGAAGGCTGCTTCTTGAAGGGGAACCCACTTCAGGTCCTTTGGCTTGCCCTTGAGGGAGGCGTATAGGGGAGCAAGAGTGGTGGCAATGGATGTCAGAAAACGGTGATAATAGTTGATCATGCCCAAGAATTCCTGCAGAGCTTTGACGGTCGAGGGAGTGGGGAAGTTCTGAACAGCTGCTACCTTCTCAGGGAGGGGATGGACTCCTTCAGGAGTGATGCGGTGCCCTAAAAACGACACTTGTTGGCGCCAAAGGTACACTTGTCGTAGCGGACTACAAGGCCGTTTTGTTGCAGGCGGACGAGCACGATGCGCAGGTGACGGAGGTGTTCCTCCTTTGAAGAAGAGAACACAAGTATGTCGTCCACATAACATACTCAGAAGGGGAGGTCCCCTAAGATGCCATCCATGAGACGTTGAAAAGTGGCCCCAGCATTACGAAGGCCAAAACAGGAGTAATTGAAGGTGTATGTACCAAACGAAGTGGTGATGGTGGTCTTGGGGATGTCTTCTGGGTTCATAGACACCTAATAATACCCCTTCAGGAGGTCAAGCATAGAAAAAACCTTTGCTTTGTGCAGGTAGGTCACGTCGGCGATGTTTGGGAGGGGGTAGTAATCCGGTTCTGTTTGCATGTTTAAGCGCCTGTAATCCCCGCATGGACGGAGGGAACCATGTTTTTTTCAGAACAATGTGTAAGGGTGACGACCATGGGCTGGTGGCCTTTTGGCAAAGGCCCATTTCCTCCATTTCGGCGAACGTCTGTTTGGCAGCTGCCAAGCGTTCCGGTGCCAGACGTCTGAATCTTGCGAAGACTGGGGGTCCCGTTGTCTTGATATGGTGATAAATACCGTGCTTAGCAGAACCCGTGGATGTTTGGCGAAGTTCTGGACGGAATACTTCCGGGTACGACGTGAGGAGGTGGGTGTAGGCATCCATGGGTGCGCTGATGTGGAGAGCGAAGTTGGAGGGGGCGGGTTGAAGAGGTGTCGACCAGTACGAGTCTGCATTGACCAATCGTCGGTGAGCGACATCAATCAGAAGGTGGAAATGAGAAAGGAAATAGGCACCGAGGATTGGCAATTTGATGTCAGCAAAGAGAAACTTCCAATTGAAATTACCGTTTCAAAACGATAATGTGAGGTTCTCGTAACTGTAGGTGGGTATCGCAGATCCGTTGGCAGCTATCAGGTGGACGTCGGCAGACGTAGACACACTACGTCATGTACTGAAGAGTTCCCTTGGCAAAAGAGAACGACAAGCAACCGTGTTTACCAAAAATCGCACGCCCATTCCTGCATCATGTAAAAAGAAAAGATTAGAAACCTGGGAGGCCACCGCCACTAGCGATGGCCTACCTACACGTTTTTTGGCCACTGACAATCCTTGGCACATTTCTTCGCGGCTGCCCCAAATCTGTTGTGGTATCAGCAAAACTCTGGCTGATGGGAGGCAGCAAGTGGCTGTTGAAGTCATTAGATGGGGCGCGAGCGAGTGTTAGGCGGTGGGTGGCTTTTTCGCTGCTTCGGCACGTCATGGGGTAGGCGTGTATGTCCTACAGCATTCACGTTAGCTTCAGATGACGTTGAATAGGCGTCCTCTTTGTCTGGAATGGAGGCGTTGATGAAGGTCTTGAAGGTCGTAAAGTGGCTGCCCATAAGGGCGTCAGCTTTGGTCATCAAGTGCTTTATGGGTAAACTATCGACATAAGGTATGCTAGTGCGTACAGGTTCGGGTAAACGGCGTATCCAAAGGGAACGAAGTAGGTTCACCTCACGAGAAGAGCCGTCTGCGGAAGGTTGCAGGCGAGCAATACTGGTCATTTCCCTGAGGGTGAGCGAAGCCCTTTGGTCACCCAATGGTTGTTGACAGAGCTGAAAAAGCTTTGCTATACGGGCGGCTGGCGACTGCGAGTACTGCTGCAGAAGGTATGTTTTGAGGGTGCCATACGCAATTGGGGTGTCTCCTTGTTCACAAAGCCAGCCAGATATTTTCGGGAAGGTGTCCTCGGGTATCGCCGTGAGAATATAATCTGCTTTAGTTGTTGAGCGAGTCACGCCCTTAATGCGAAACTGGACTACTGCGTGCTGAAATCAAGCAAACGTCTCTCCGCTGGCGAATGACGAAAGTTTCAATGGGGCAGCGCCAATATCCGTGAGTCCGCCATAGTACCAATGACGGAGGGGCGAGGGGGGGGGGTGGAAGGCAGGAGGAGCGAGTCGACTTCCGGAGCCACAAATGTGACGAGCCGAGAGAAGGTTGTGACTCAAAGGCAGGATGAAAGCAACTGAGTAAACTTTATTACAGAACACTCGATTATATATACATAAACCCCAGGCAAAAAGGGCATACAAAACATAACGGGCCATTTCATGTTCAACCGAAAAGTTCACTGGTTGACAGGTAATGGTGAGAAAAACAGACATGTTATTTCAGGTCCTTATCAGTGCGAGGGGAGAGCGACGATACAATCATATTCCATACAAAAAATTAAATGTTGTTGCTATGTACGATCGTGTGACACACGGTTGGTACAACAGCCATTTCCTGGCCCTTCCTGGTCAGAGCTTGGATGGAGAGGAGGTTTGGACGCTGATCATATGTATATGTGGTCAGTCTCTCTAAGATATCATCCTGATTGCTATGACTTGTTAATTAGGTTAAATGTACTCTAGAGCATAAAATTGTCAGGAATAGAATAACATAACATACAATGGACCTTTAGCTTCAAATATCTTATTTCTCTTCCTGTAGTTACTGTTTTTTATAGTTTATATATGATATATCTAAATCATTGTTGTTACTATTCATACAAAAAATTATTTTGACTATCTCTTACTTCCGTAGTTTTCTTATTTCCTTGTTTCCTTTCCTCAAAAGGATATTTTTCCTCCTTGGAACCCTTACCAAATAGCATCTTGCTTTTCCAGCTAGGGTTATAACTTAGCTTATAATAATAATAATAGACTCTTCAATTGTAAGGCTATAAAAAGAGGCCAAGGAATAAGTATTTTTAGAAACTTTGTAGTATGGAATTTATTCTTAGTCCTATATTTCTGTTTTCACTTTTCAAATCAACTATCCTTTTTTTGCAATTCCTCGTATGATTCACTAAATAAAACTATGTCATAAGCATAGATTAATTCTATACCATATATATATATATATATATATATATATATATATATATATATATATATATATATATATATATATATATATATATATATATATATATATATATATATATATACTATGTATATATATATATATATATATATATATATATATATATATATATATATATATATATATATATATATATATATATATATATATATATATATATATATATGTATATATATATATATATATAACGGATTTTGAGTGAAGCGAAAAATCTATTTTTGAGTGAGATGGCCAAGTCGTCCTGATGGAAGTTCCTATAGGGTAGCTTCCTAGGGTATATTACAACTACAGCGATATTCCCAGAGAATTTACCTTAAAGTACCAAGAATTCTACTTCCTGGAGCGAATATCTCTAATGAAAGGGATATCGCGACATATCAGAGGACGTATTCTAGACACGCCACATGGCAATCTGCACCCCAAACAGAGATAACACATTGAGGGGTCAATTGGCAAGAAACGAAAACGGGAAAGAAAAAGGGGGAGCCGCTCCCAAGGCTCCCTCTTCTCCAGTTTCGTAAGCGTGCCTGGCGCCAATCCTGGCGCCATCTGTATTCCTTGTAGCGTACACGAGGTGCTACAGATACTGTATGTAGGGAGGGGTCCTACAGCCCTTTCATAGAAAGGGAAGGGCGGGTCCATCAGGACGACATGGCCATCTCACCCAAAAATAGATTTTTCGCTTCGCTACAAAATCCGTTTTTTGGGCTCAAGCCATGTCGTCCTGATGGAAGTATACCAGAGCATTACTGTATCTGTTGATTCTCAGAACGTGCCGTACTCCCCGGAGGTAATTTTTCCCGGTCGTCTAGACCTAGAGACCTAAGATGTTACCGTTATACATCTTTTCAACTAACCATAAACCATGTTAGAGCTTCCTGCCCCCTACAGGGAAGAGTCCTACTAAAATCTGGAAAAGTCTCGAAGAGTACATATACCTATGTATGAATACCAGGTAAGCTAATATAGTGGTCTCACCATATATTAAGTAAAGCATAGTTTGTAAAGAACCACTGCGTCAATATGAAATATTGACCAGTTCTCCGCAAAATACTTGTATTGGACAAAGGTTTATATCTGCATAGTAAGAAACTTGTAAAACCGCCACCGTCCCCTTATGGGACGGAGTCCTCCCGTTAAGGGAAAGCATAAACCAATGCAACATAGCTTGCATAAAGGAACAATTTTATTAGAATTATCCCAGATAAGGTACATAGAATGAATGCTCAATTATACCAATAAATTGACACAGGTGAAGGAAACGCAAGGTTCTCAAGAACAAGTTTATTGACAGACAAGAAATGGACAGGTTAACAACAATTATATATATATATATATATATATATATATATATATATATATATATATATATATATATATATATATATATATATATATATATATATATATATATATATATATATATATATATATATATATATATATATATATATATATATATATATATATATATATATATATATATATATATATATATATATATATATATATATATATATATATATAAGAAGAGGATAACCCAAAACTTTAATTATAAGTATGATAGTAAACAGAACTTATTTATCTGAAAGAAAAAACATTATTGCCACTTTTAAGATACCGAGGTATCAAAGTCATAAAAGTCTGTATTACAAATCAATCACATTAGCGTTAGAAACGCTCGGCACACATGTCTGAACTTATGCTATGTTCACCTTTGGAAATGGAACAGTCTATGTGGGCAACTCAGTGCCCTCACTTAGTTTGTAGTACAGTATGTAACTACACACTCACCCTGGAATTAATCGTCCCAATTAAAACCACTGTTCCTCGCAGAGTTAAACAGTAGGGTTAACGACGCGACCCACTGCTACCACAGATCTCTTTAGTTCCTCTACTTGCTTCGCATAGTGGCGAAAGAACACTCTGGAAGACTTCCAGCCAGTGTATGAACGGAGATGTTCAAAATCCATACAATTAAGGAAATTTAAGGATGAGGCAACTTTCCTCGGATCATGACCTGTGGGTGTACTGTCAGGATCCGCTCTGCGAATAAAATATGTGATTCTCGCTCTGAGTTGATTCAGAGATAAATTTGAGCCTGATGTTTCTCCCCTGAATAGTTGACCACCCTTGAAGTCTGAAGTTCTACGAAGATAGACCTTTAGGCATTCTACTGGACATAGAGATGCATCTTCTTTCAGAGGGCAGATTCTCCAGGGACCCCACCTGTTGGTGGGTAACTCATTCTTAGCAAGATACGTACGATCCGGAAACAGGTTCAGTTCTCCCCCATCCAGGAACTGAACACGACCTGCCTCTCTCAAGAGGGCTACAATCTCACTAACCCTGGCCCCGGACGCGAGTGCAAATAGGGAAATAACTTTTTGTGTCAAATCCTTTAACGCACACTCCTCATTGCGCAACAGAGAAGCGAAATGAAGAACTTTGTCTAAAGACCATGAAATGGGCTTTGGAGGGGCTGAAGGTCTGAGCCTAACACAGGCTTTCAGAACTTTATTAAAGATCTCGATACAGAGGTTAACCTGGAAGGCATATAGGATGGGTCTTGTCAAAGCAGACTTACACGCCGAAATCGTGTTAGCTGCCAGCCCTTGACCATGGAGGTGGATGAAGAAAGATAAGCAGAAGTCTGTCGAGATCTCCTGCGGACTCTTCGCCTTGACAAAGGCCACCCATTTTCTCCAAGATGACTAATATTGCCTTCTAGTAGATTTGCACTTATATTCCTCTAGGAAGTCTATGCTGGCTTTCGAAATCCCGAAACGCTTTCTCACCGCTAGGGAGATAAAATCATGAGCTCCAGGGCCCGGGTTTTCTGTAATCTCGTATACTATCTTGGAAGAAAATCAACATAATCTTAAATGTATAAAACTGCCTTAAGCTTCAATAAAATTTTAAAACACTCGGAAATCTGAATGTCATGCAGGAAAGTACTAGGGCCAAACGAATAGGTCTAGCGTAGGCCAGAATCGGCAAATCCTTTGCCAAAACAGAAATACTAAAAGCATCATATAAAGAAATCCTATGTAACGCTGAACAGCTAAAATTATTAAAGCGAAACAGCCGGGAATGTCGCTCTGGCTAACTAAATATCTCATACCTAGCGAGCGACAGCGTCTAGGACGCCTCCGGTAGGCAACAGCTCTTGTAACAACGATATCACTATCAAATCACTTTTAAAATTACCAAGAGCTTACATTAATACATAAAAGAAATAATACTCAACTTATCAGAAGCAGAAGAAGTTGGAGAAAGCATTATAAAGTTGAAATAACCCAAAAATTGCGAGAAACGCAGGGAAAAACACCGAGTTGTTGATCTACGCAAAAAAGAATACAGATGGCGCCGTGAGCGGCGCAATGCACGCTTACGAAACGGGAGAGGTGAGATACCTTGCGAGCGGCTCTCCTTTCTTTCTCGTTTTTGTTTTCTTGCCAACTGACCCCTCAAAGTGTTAACTCTGTTCGGGGTGCAGATTGCTATGTGGCGTGTCAAGAATACGTCCTCTGATATTTCGCGATATCCCTGGTTCTTTTATTAGGGATATTCGCTCTAGGAGCTAGAATTCTGGGTACCTTAAGGTAAATTCTCTGGGAATATCGCCATAGTTATATATACCCAAGGAAGCTACCCTTTAGGAACTTCCATCAGGACGATATGGCTTGAGCCCCAAAAGGCAATTTTAGGTCTGAAACCTGACAGTGCTCCTAGATTTTGTGCCCCCAGAACAGTACCTTCTGCATTGAAAAGTGCAGTTGAAACAGAAATTGGGAAATTAGAAAATGAAGGTTCATGGGAAAAGTTTGCATATTCAGATTGGGCTACTCCACTAGTGCCTATTGTGAAGGAAAATGGTCAGGTTTAGGTTATATGGAGATTACAAAGTAACGTTGAATCCACAACTGCAAGTAGCTCAACATCCATTACCAAATCTGAAAGGCATGTTTGCAACTATGTCAGGATGCAGTGGTTTTTCTAAGTTAGATTTAAGACAAACATTTCAACAGCTTCCCATGGATGAAAGTTCACAAGAATTATGTACAGTACATACAGCCTTAGGTTTGTTTAGGCCAAAGAGATTACCTTATGGAGTTGCAAGTAGTCCAGCTATATGGCAACAAACTATGGATAAGATTTTTTCAGAAATGCAAGGAGTATTAATTTTAATAGATGATACTTTAATTGCTGGTAAAGACACAAGAGAACATAGCGAAATATTGTGAACAGTTCTGAAGATGTTGAAGGAACATAATATTAGAGTAAATAAGAGCAAATGTATTTTAAAAGTTGATTCAGTGGAATACTTAGGTTTTGTAATTAATGGCAAGGGTATTCACAAAACTCTAGAGAAGATTAAAGCTTTACAATCAACAAAAGTACCAGAAAATGTTAAGGAATTACAATTTCATTTAGAATTTGTCTACAATTGCACATCCATTGTATAATTTGTTGATTAAGGGTGTAGAATGGAAGTGGGAAAAAGAGTGTCAGGAATCTTTTGAAAGAATCAAACAGGAAATAACATCACCTACATTCCTAGTTCATTATCAAATGGATCTACCAGTTAAATTTGTATGTAATGCATCAAACATAGGTTTAGGTGCCAGGTGGAACAGAAAAACCAATTGCATTCACTTTTAGAGTATTAAACAAGACAGAAAGGAATCACTCTCAAATAGAAAAAGAAGGTTTAACATTAGTGTATGGAGTTAAGAAATTTCATATGTTTCTTTATAGTAGGAAAAGGTTCACACTTGTTACAGATCATGAACCTTTATTAGCAATATTGGGTCTGAAAGCAAGTTTACCTATGTTGGTGGATGCAAGACTACAATGTTGGGCAATTACGTTAGCCGCGTACCACTATGATATAGAATACCGTCCAACATCAAAGATGGGTAATGCAGATGCTTTATCTAGATTACCAGTAGACAAAGCTCCAGAAGAGTATGATGACAGTATTCTGTAAATTTCTGTATATGATGTACCCATTACAGCAAAGGATGTAGCACAGTACCAAGAAAAACCCAGTACTTAGTAAGGTTCTAGAGAATTTAATGACAGGTAGGGACTTATGTGGAGAAGAGGAAAATTGTAAACACTATAAGGATATATGGTATGAACTGAGTGTAACCTCAGGAATAGTGATGAGAGGTTCAAGGGCACTTAATCCTAATTCACTGAGGAATAATGTTTTGTCTGAAATACATGCTGATCACAAAGGTAATGTAAGATCAAAGTCAATTGCAAGAACTTTTGTATGGTGGCCAGGGGTAGATAAAGATGTGGAATCTTATATAAGGAATTGTATGAATTGTGTTATGCAACAGAACAGTCCTCATTTTGCTAGAATGCACCCATGGGAGTTACCCAGGTATCCATGGCAATTGGTGCATATAGATTTTGCAGGTCCTTTTTTAAATTATTTGTTTTCGATAGTAGTAGATGCTAACAGTAAGTGGCCAGAAGTCATTCCTATGAAGACAACAAGATCTTATGCCACAATAAAAGAGTTAATGCAAATGTTCTACACATGGTATTCCAGAAGGAATTGTTACAAATAATGACCCACAATTTACCTCATAAGAGTTTAAAGAATTTTTTAACGTCAATGGAATAAAACATACATTTTCAGCAACATATCATCTCTCTACCAATGGAGAGGCGGAATGGTTTGTTCAAACATTTAAACACAATATGAAATTTAGAAAAGCAAATTCAGGTAACATATTTTTACATGTATCAAAGTTTTTATTGTCTTATAGAACAACGTGGCACAGCACAACAGCCATGACACCATCAAATTTGTTGATGGGGAGGAGGATAAGGTGTAAGTTAGATTTGTTGTATCCAAGTTTGTAAAGTGATTTAGAAGATAAAGGGTTTAAGCAAGTAGAAAATCTTCCAAAAGTAAGACATTTTTTACCTTTTTCTGATGTCATGGTAAGATCGTACAACACTCCAGAGAAGTGGGTACTGGGAGAGATTGTAAGAGAGATAGGAAATTTACATTATGATGTTCAAGTTGGTGGAAAAATTGTAAAACGTCATGTTAATCAATCATAGCCATTAAACAGAAATACAGTAGAGCATGTGAATGTTAGAGATGGAAAACTTTCAGAAGTAGTTAGATCAAATGAGTCAAATATTAATTTAACCAAGATGCTCCAACATCAAATGTAGACTCAGAACCCACTCATGTACCAGTACAAGATGAGGTTAGAGTGTTTCCTAATAAGATTAATAGAGAAAAGACCCTGAAAGATTAGATTTATAAAGATTTTTACAATGTCAAGTTAAGGGGGAGGAGACTGTTATGTATTATTGTAATAATGTACTGTATTACCTCAAATGTTACATGTATTGAGCGCAACATTGCATCATATTGCATTGATAAAATATTTTATACATTGTACATAACTGAAATAATGTATTTTGTTATTAGGGTTCAAGTATTTGTTAATCACCTCAAAGATAGGTTGTGATTCTTTCTACTTTTGTACTGCAGTAGGATTCAAGTGTTTTGAGAGCGATGCTCTTATGTTTGTTATGATTGTTTTGGTTTGTGAGATTGTTTACGAGACGCTCGACGCTCAGTTTGGAGTTGGTTGTCAGAAGCCCAGAGCCAAGAGTAATGTAGCCTTTTATTATGCATTAAAGGGTTATGTATACACCTGCGTTTGATTCAACACATCAACAATAAAAAACTGACGACGCAGATGGGATACCCCTGGTTAATAACTAATAATTATTCACTCATTTACAGGTGAGTAATATGCTGAAATCACCAGACACAACCATCCTAAAAAAGGCTACATGCTCCTTACACACAATGACGATTGATTGATTGATTGACTTAGTTTTCTGGCATCATGAACACCCTGACGAAATACAACAATATTATGAAATGTTGATAAAATATATAAAAAAAAATATCAACATATCAGTTATCAACAAATATAACAGGTTACTAAAAAGGTAGAGTAAGCGACGCAGAAGAGACTAGGAAAGGGGGTTACTGGAGGGATAGGAGGAGGGTCTAGGAAGGTGGAGGGGAGGAGCGAGGAGGGATGGGGGTAGGTATTTGAATTGCTTCACCTACATACCCGATTCACTTGGCTTGGGCTTTATTATTATAAGAGTAAACACCTTAATTAACGGAATTTGAAAATGCAATAAAGTATCATAAATTGGTGGGAGGTCTATAGTATGCTGTGTCAAAGTACCATTCTGATCAATTAATTAGTATGGGAGATATTAAAGAAAAACTCACTATTTTCTGCCAAATATGCATAGTAGTATAATGTAGCGAGCGCTACTGTTTTGTGGTTTTAACTTCTTCATTTGTGAAAAAAAGTATTCATTAATAACCCGATAAATATCATCATGAATAGATAAATAGTATGTTTTTATTATTAGCCCCGATTTCTTTACTGATGTAGGCCTATTCATCATTGATGCAAATGAATTAACTAAATCTAACCATGGTCAGGTGTTCTATTCGTTAAAAAACCAAGTCTTTTCACTGTTGTATATATATATATATATATATATATATATATATATATATATATATATATATATATATATATATATATATATATATATATATATATATATATATATATATATATATATATATATATATATATATATATATATATATATATATATACACAGAATACAAAAAAGTGATGAAGGTTGACCTATTCATATGTTCTCTTACCCGTATACTTTTCCAAAGGCAGGCGAATTCCTGTGTTCTAGTACTCGTGTACTTTTCCAAAGATTGACAAATTCCTGTTTCTATTACTCAATGAATTTTTCAAAGGTTGATGACTTTACTCATGTACTTTTCTAATAAGATATGGGATCAAGCACATTACCAGATGTCGATCATCTTATTTTCAACATCCGTTTCTGAACCTGATTATTTTCTCGTCTTCCTTCAAGACATAAATTGAATAGTTAATCGCATTACGTTTCCTTTGAGAGTCGTCGCCATGCATGTCGTTTTATATCTGGATTCAGATCACCGAGATTCTCCGAAAGAGAATTTTGGGTAATGATGCTGAACAGATTCGAGCAAATGGTACAACATTTGCATAATGTTTTATAACACCATGAAAGAGATAGACAACACTTTCTAAATTATGTAGATTATGTTCTCGCGGGGATATCCGAGGACACCTTCCCGTAAATCTCTGACTGGCTTTGTGAAAAAGGAGACACCCAAATAGTGTATGACACACTCAAAACATACCTTCTGCAGCAGTGCTCGCCGTCGCCAGCCGCCTGTATAGCATAGCTTTTTCAGCTCTCTGTATATCCGTTGGGGGCCAAAGAGCTTCGCTCGGCCAGTATCGCTCCCCTGCAACCTGCCGCAGACGGCTCTCCTCGTGAGGGGAACCTACTTTGTGCCCTTTGGGTACGCCATTTACCCGAACCTGTACGCGCTGCCATACTCAATGTCGATAAGTTAACCCATAAAGGACTTGATGATCAAAGTCGACGCCCTTATGGACAGCCACTTCACGACCTTCAAGACCTCCATCGACGCCTCCCCTCCTGACGAAGAGGAGACCTATTCAACGTCAACCGAACCTGACGTGAATGCCGTAGGACATACATGCCTACCCGGCGACGTGACGGAGCGGCGACAAAGTCACACATCACCCACCACTCGCTTGGCCCCAACCAACAACTTCTACAGCCACTTACTGCCACCCATCGATCGCAGTTTTGCTACTACCACTCCAGAATCGGGGCTGCTGTGAAGAAATGTGCCATGGATTGTCAGTGGCCAAAAAACGTGTAAGTAGGCCATTGCTTGTGGCGGTGGCCTCCCGTGTTTTTCTTTTCTTTTTACATGATGCAGGAACGGGTAGACACGGGTGCTTGTCGTTCTCTTTCGCCAACAGATCTGCGATACCCACCTACGGTTACGAGAACCTCACATTATCGTTTGGAACCGACAAATTTAATTGGAAGTTTCCCGTTACTGACGTCACATCCCCTTCTGTGTATGTTACGTGGACTTGTGTTCTCCTCCTCAAATAAGGGATACCTCCGTCACCTGCTCATCATGCTTGACCGCCTGCAACAAAACAGCCTTGTAGTCTGGTACGACAAGTGTACCTTTGGCGCCAACGAAGTGTCATTCTAAGGGCACCGCATCACTCCTGAAGGAGTCCAACCCCTTCCTGAGAAGTTAGCAACCGTTCACAACTTCCTCACGCCCTCGACCGTCAAAGCCCTACAGGAATTCTTGGGCATGATCATCTATTATCACTGTTTTCTGCAAGCCATTGCCACCACTCTTACTCCCCTCTACACCTCCCTCAAGGGCAAGCCAAAAGACCTGAAGTTGGGCCCCCTTCAAGAAGCGGCCTTCTGCAACGCAAAGAATGCCCTATCAACCGCTGCTGCTCTCACTTTTCCCGTCCCACATGCCACTCTCCAGCGATGCCAGCGACGTCGCTATTGGTGCAGTACTCGAACAGGTGGTCAATGGCTTGCCCCGCCCATTGGCCTTCTTCAGCAGAAAACTGTCTAAGGCAGAATCGAGTTATTCTACCTTCGATCGTGAATTGCTGGCGGTGCACTTGGCGGTCTGTTACTTTCGTCATTTCTTAAAAAGTACGTCCTTTCGTCATTCACACAGACCACATGCCTCTGGTCCACCCCTTCACTCGACAGTCTGACCCCTTGTCCGCCCATCAACGCCGACCTCTCTCTACCGTGGCTGAATACAATTGCACCCTTCAACACGTCCCTAGGATAAATGAATCCTGTTGCCGATGCCCTGTCAAGAAAGACGTTGGCGGCCGTTCAACTGGGATTGGATTTCAACGCCTTGGCTGAAGCCCAACGACTGGATCCAGAGTATCAAGCATGTAGGACCTCTTGCACATCCCTCCATTGGGAAGACATCCCTCTCGACAACTTCAAAACCACCCTCCTCTGTGACATTAGTACTGGTAGACTGTGACCGTAGCTTCCTGTTCCCATGCGCCGACAGGTGTTTGATTTCTTTCACGGCCTTTCACATCCCTCGCACCTTTCTACTGCACAGCTGCTGAAGACGAAGTTCATTTGGCACGGCATTACTAAGAATGCTAAGGATTGGGTCCGCGCTTGTACTTCTTGCCAAACTTGAAAAGTATATCGATACACGGATTCAGGAATGGGTACCTTTCCTCAACTTCAGCGTCGTTTCGCCTACATCCATGTTGACGTTGTAGGCCCCACACCCATATCACAAGGACATCGTTACCTGTTTACCGTCATTGACCGTTTCACTCGTTGGCCTGAAGCCATTCCCATGGAAACTGCAACGTCCGCCTCATGTACATCTGCCTTACTCTTAGGGTGGATAGTAAGATTTGGTATCCCTGGGCATATTACTTCTGACAGTGGTACCACTTTCACCTCTTAATTGTGGACACCATTAGTGAAGCTCCTGAGCATCACCCTACATAAGACAACTGCCTACAACCCCACTGCTAATGGAATGGTTGAACTTTTTCATTGCACCCTCAAAGCCGCTTTGATGTCCCGCTTCAAGGATTCCAAATGGTTTACTCAGCTTCCCTGGAACCTCCTGGCACTAAGGACCACTCTTAAAGATGCCTTGGACGTCTCGGCAACTGAAATGGTTATGGCGACCCGTTAGTCATCCCTGCCGAATTTTTTCCTTTTGCAACCTCCTCCGACGATCTCCAGCGCATATGTCACGTCGTGGGAAAATTTACTCCATGCCGCCGGACTGACAAGCCCCTAGCGAAGCATTACATACCGACAGACTTACACTCTGCAACGCGTGTCTTCCTACGCAATGACACTGGCAATCCACCGCTAACGCCCCTTTACACGGGCCCTTTCCTTGTGATCCGACGCAATCCGAAAGCATTCCTACTAAACATTCGTTGCAAAGAATACTGGGTCTCTATTGATCGTCTAAAATATGCTTATCTCCTGCCAGATGACCAGCCTACAGTTCGCCTCTCTAGATCAGGGCACCCTATTTAACATGTACAGTATGTCATTTTTAGGGGGTAAGCCTTTTACCACCTGTATGTCACACGATCATACATAGTAACGACATTTCTCTTTTTTGTATATATTATTTTTTTATATATTTGCTCTCGCCACGCACTAGCAGCAACTTGCATCAACCTTTCTGCCTATTTCTTATTGTTAACTGTTAGCAAAACCAGTTGCCGGTTGGACAAGGAATAGCAGGTTGTATTTTATGACCTTCTTGCCGGGACCTAGTATGTAGCATACTCGATGTGTCCTTAATAAATTACTCAGTTGCTATCATCTTGCTTTTGAGTCACAACCTACTCTTGGCCCGTCACATAATCGCGTGTCCGTGTGTGCATATCTATAAAAATATTTAGACGTAGTTTTCATTTACCCGACCGATTGCAAGAGAAAGAGAAGGAGAAAGAGAAAGGAGAAAGCTTTCGGAACTGTAATACATTTTGCAGAGGCAATATCAAACTCACTTAGGGGTCGAGGATCCGTGGATCATTTGCTTCACCTTATCGTAAACAACTTATTCTTAACATATTGCAAGAGTCTCTCTCTCTCTCTCTCTCTCTCTCTCTCTCTCTCTCTCTCTCTCTCTCTCTCTCTCTCTCTCTCATTGTGAAAGTTGATTATGATAACATGAATAATAGTCTTTTGATATTTGTTATTTTTTTTCAAAATGGCGTCCTATACTGCAGTCTTTATTTTGTCATATTCCTGTTGCTTTTTATTTCTCTCTCTCTCTCTCTCTCTCTCTCTCTCTCTCTCTCTCTCTCTCTCTCTCTCTCTCTCTCTCTCTCTCTTCATGATAGCAAATTCTTATATCATGAATAATAGTCCCTTGATGTCTGTTATTTTCTTGTATAAATAGCGTCTTACGTTGTCATGTTCCTGTACTCAGATATAATACAAATATTTTGTTTATCAAAATAAAAAAAAAATAAGTAGTTAAAATAGATTTATTACTTCATTTTGTGTTTAGTATAATACGAACAAATCATATTAACCCAATGCTCAGTGTCACTTAGAGCACATATTCATATGCTGATTAATAGGACATCATTCAGACAAACTACAGAAGAACACAGGTGATAAAGAAAAACTTTGTAAACTTTACCAAAGCAGCCAAGGATACAAACACCTTAAGAGGTCACATAATGTCCGAAAGTGCCAAGAACTATATTATTATTATTATTATTATTATTATTATTATTATTATTATTATTATTATTATTATTATTATTATTAATTGCCAAGCTATAACCCCAGTTGGAAAAGCAGAATGCTATAAGCCCAGGGACCCCAACAGGGAAAATAGCCGAGTGAGGAAAGGAAACAAGGAAAAATAAAACATTTTAAGGACATTAGCAACATTAAAATAACTAATTCCTATATAAACTGTAAATACTTTAACAAAACAAGAGGAAGAGAAATTAGATAGAATAGTGTGCCCGAGTATGCACTCAAGCATAAGAACTCTAACCCAAGACAGTGGAAGACCATGGTACAGAGGCTATGGTACTACCTAAGACTAGAGAACAATGGTTTGATTTTGGAGTGTACCACCATTCTTGAATGAAAGTGCATTTATGTTCCTTGTAGTAGCTAATACAGGGTTTTCAGAGGCCACTGCTATTGGGTCTGGAACAATGCATGGAACAATTACTTGATTGATTGATTGATTTAAGGTTTTCTGGCATCCTGACATTGTCTCTCCTGAGAGGGTCCCCTTTCTGGTGAAGGGGCTCTCATAGAGACTTCTCTTTGGAGACCTGCTGACGGTCATTATTATTATTAATAATATTATTATTATTACTATTATTATATTCTAAGCTATAACTTTAGTTGGAAAAGTAAGATGTTATAAACCCATGGGCTCTAACAGAGAAAATAGCCCAGTGAGGAAAGGAAACAAGGAAAAATGAAATATTTAAAGAACAGTAACAAAAAAAAATAAATAGTTCCTATATAAACTATAAAAACTTTATCAAACAAGAGAAAGAGAAATTAGATAGAATAGGTTTGCATAAGCCAAGTTCAAAAATAGCCCAGTGAGGAAAAGAAACAAGGAAGAATAGAATATTTTAAGAACAGTAACAGTTAAAACTTCAACAAAACAAAAGGAAGAGGAAATTAAATAGAATAGTATTGTATAGGCCAAGTCCAAATGGGGTAGTCATGTCAAAGATTAAAATCCTCGTCAGCATTTTGAAGTCTCTAGTGATGGATAATCCAAACAGCTGGTCTGATATGCTAACCACCACAGAATTTGCATTGGGTACTGACCACAATGGAAGCATTTGGGACACACATTATGTAATCTTTAGGTAAGATCCATATTTGATTTACCTTGTTTCCATAAATCATAAAATATTTTTCATTTTTTAACGAAGAGGATTTTCAGACGCATTTGGCTATTAGGATAGTGCGATCAGAAGTGTACACTCGAGCACACTATTCTATCATATTTCTCTCTCGCTTGTTTTGTTAATTTTTTTTTTATAGTTTATATAGGAGATATTTATCATAATGTTGTTATTCTTAAAGTATCTTATTTTTCCTTGTTACTCTTGTTAAAATATCATATTTTTCATTGTTACTCTTTTTAAAATATCTCATTCTTCCATGTTACTCTTCTAAAAATATCTTATATTTCCTCGTTACTCTTCTTGAAATATCTTATTTTTC